>NW_026929674.1:190000-393899 GCF_032062105.1 Saccostrea cuccullata | reverse complement strand
TTAATTAGAGGTATAACAGTGTCCAGTAGTTAGAATTTGTTTGTATTGTTAAAAGGACAAATTTTTTAAGTAACACACATGCATCCCTTGTTTATGTATACATCATTTAAAATCATTATCAGGAAATTAATAAGCTAAAAGTAATTACTTTTAATGTTTCTCCATTAGATGATTGTTCTGTGTGGTATAAATCTGTAGGGTTATCAGTGTACATTTTGGTAAGATCATTAATTAATCTGGAATTTATGAAAAGAATCTTTTGAATTTTCGGGGGAAATTTTTTTTATTATATTTTGGATGTAAACTCTTCATATATTCTGCTAAAAATTTTAAGAATATACATGTAATTAAAATGCATTTACAAAAATCTACATGAAATATTAATGCAAAATAATGACATAAAACGTATATTGCTTGACAAAAGAGTGAAGATGTATACATATTATAATGCAAGATGTATTTATTTTATCGAATATTCGAATATATTCGAATACTACTATCGAATATTCGAATATCAATTATTGACAATTTTGACATCCCTAGTATTTATGAAAGAGGATGCGTTAGAATGAGAGAAAAATATGTAGAGGGGATGAGAGAGAGATTTGATAATGAGAGAGAGAGAAGCGTCACCCATAAGAGAATCCTATTGTTTTACAAACAACGCTAGCGTCTCTGGTGTCCCAGTTTTCATCACATATCGTGCCCCAGTCTCCATCCTCATAGATTTCAACATGGCCCTCCATCCAAGATTCTCCGTTAACCAATCGAACACCATCTGTAAGTTAGTGATGCTTATAAGTGGCCTTATAATGTGATATAATACAATAATGGACTCTTTCGATGATAAATACGGTTTGTTTATCATTCACAAGAAAATATCAACAATGACCGAGGCGTTTGTACAGATTATAAAGGTGCTATTCTATGTCTCCAATTTAACCACGTGCAGGTGATGAAGGTATATTGGTACATGTATATATGTAAGGAAAACACACGTACGTATCAATCAATTCATGCACAGAAAACTGATTTAACCACAGACAAATGGATGAAAACAGAAACATTAAATGACAAACCATGCAAAACATAATAGTTTACTACTCCTTGTCAACTGGAAGGATACTTTACCTTTAATGGCGCTGACATCACGTATGTTGTCCGTTTCCTTGAAAGATTCAAGATTGGAATCACCTTTATCTATGCTAGTTACATTTTGATCCAACATATTGCTTTTTACTATATATCTGTCACGATTCTTTAGTTGTCTTAGAACTATTGATAGGTCAGAGTGGATATCATCAAGTTCGGAACGCTGCTCTAAAATAGTTTTGCTGTTCGTCGCCACTGAAATAAAAACAACCATATTCCATTTCTCAACCGCAAACTCATCAAAACTGGAAGTAGTAATGTGAAAGCCTACCTTTTTCGTGAATGGATCCGTTTATGTCTCTCACAAAGCCCTGTATTGTTGAGTTTACTGTCAGGGACAAAGTTTGGAGTTCACCTTCCATCATCTTCAACGCTGCTCTTTGTTGATCCATCTCTTGCTTTTCGACCATATTTTCTCTGACATCTGTAACGTTTTTACGCTGGTTCTCACATATTCGACGTAGTTCATTTATTTCTTTCCCGTAAGTCTCAAAGATAATACTCACTTTCTCTAAGGTAACGTTCATGACATTCACATCATTCTGTAGGGCTCTTATCTGGTATTTCATATTTTCATTTTCTTTTATTAATTCAGACATTTTATCCTTTGAAGTAATTTGTTCCTCTGTCAAAACTTCAAGTTTTCTCATCAAAAAATCGTTATTTTTCTTCATTTCTATGACGTCCATTGTAAACTCTTGCATTTTCTGGACCATGGAGAATCTCACCATACTCTCTTGATTCAATATATCTCGCAGAATTCCAGACTCCTTTCTCGGGGTGGAATTTAATGAGGAAACATCGGTTTCTGTATTATTAACAACCAAGAGAGAGAGACCAAAAAGTACATTTTGTAGAATGAGGAACACAAGACATTGTATAAAACAAACTTTCTGCATTGTACTCGTGCTTGTACAAATTAAGTATTTTCTCGTGAATGAAAAAGGACAAAAGATAAAATGAATTGGAGCTTGTACCAACAACAGTACATATATATATATATATATATATATATATATATATATATATATATATATATATATATATATATATATATATATATATGTTAATTAAATTAATGAAATAATGGATGATATAATAGTTTATTCACTTAATTGGACAATTAAGAGGTAGATTATTAGATTATTATAAGAAATAATATATTTTGTGTTTTACATCTAAACGTTCCTCTATAATGTCATTATTGTTATTATATGTAATTATATAGAAAATATGAAGATTATATATATGCTGCATGCAAATACAAAACTTCACTGGAATTGGCTTAAAACATTCCCCGAGCAAAAGTCTTACACAAAGATATCATAAGAGTTTTGCATATCTATAAAATAAAGTTGAAGATATCAGTGACCAATTTCAAAATTCAATTATTAAACATAAACGAAGTAATCTATTGACAAACAAGTTGATGAAACAAGAATATCAGCAGTCTCGTTTAAAGTCATCATTTCGTAAGTTCTATGATCGATACAACGACCTTGTCAGCAAATACAATCTATCATTATACAATCATCAAATGCTGACCGACGTTTTTCACACTTATTGTTAAGACGTTATTTACTTAATTGTCCACAAATTTTCCCGTTATTTCCCGATCATGACAGAGGATGTGACTGGTCGGCAGGGGATGTTCATTCCTCCATGGCATTCGATGTTTTTGGAGGTCCATGTTTGATCTGCTTCCGTATTGCTGTATTGGACTTGAATACCATTCATTATCACTATATTTAAACAAAACGGATATGTGAACAGGACTCAAAACAGGAAAGACGTGATAAAATTTTCAAACACACTTAATAAAAAATAAAACAAAAATACAATCACTTTTATTAAAAAAAAATTGAAGTAAATATGAAATAATTAAGAATAATTACGATCTTTTGAATTTGCTACAATCCTGATAAATATTGAAGTAAAACCAACCAATTATTTTAAAAAATAAATCAATTTACACCTGATGCACATGTGAATATAGAGTTTATGGCCGATTGTTATACCCCCGCTTGAAAAGTATTGATTAGTAATCGGGATTTCCTTCCGTCTGTACAGCCGTCCGTCCGTCCGTCTGTTACGCTTTATCTCTTAACCGCAACTCCACTTATACTACTGAGTGAAATTTAATGAAACTTTCACAGAATCTTGATTACATATTGCCATTGTGCATATCCTATTTTACTTTTTTATTCGACACGTATTTTAGGTTTCCCATAGCAAAACATGGACATTGCCATTATATTGTAAGCTCCCCACGGATGGCCATCCTGGAATGGGGGCTATACAAAATAATAACACACAACACTTCTCAAGGTCACTCCTTATTACTTGTTTCATATTTTTCAGTAATGCAACTTCTCAGTAAGGACAAGGCTTGGTATCAGTTTAATAATTGGTTTATTAATTGATCATTCAACAGGAAATAACAATAGGTAAACAAACATCTATATTAGATACACATAGATAATTAATATTCGTTTTTGGTCCTTAATGTCAACCGTACTTTAATGGTAAAAAATAGTAAGAAAGTTGATTTGGCATTAAAAAGCTCTAATAGAATCTAACATCAGGTGTCCAGTGTGTTGGGAGATAATTTTCAGTTGTCTCACCTAGGATTAGGCTTCTCCTGCGATGTTGCTTGTGCAACTCTATCTGCCATAGAGACTGGCGAGGCACTTGTATTTATAACCTTCGGAAGTAGTCAGGTGACACGAATTAACCAATGAAAAAGCTGTACGGCGACGTTCCACCAATCACGGCACTGTACGGTACCGTACAAACAGAGATCTGTCAAACAGTGTCAAACAAGGCTGTCGTACAATGAGGATAATAACTACAAAACGGAATTAAAATGAGAAAAGACAAAATAACCAAAAAATATATATGGATTACAAAAGATGTGTCTATAATAAGTAAGTAAACAATCCATGTGAATTAAACGCGTATTTCATGATAGAAAACTGCAATCGTATAAGCAGACGATATTCACATAGCTTTGTCAAAGTAAAAATATGTAACTACCATTAAATCCCGTTTAACGTAAAAACCCTTGATAAATCTTAGTAAAACATATTCAAACATTAATTTTGTGGATATTCACAAGCAATTATAACATCGAATTGCATAACAAAATACAACTTGCTCAAATACGAAACTCTGGCTAATACAAATAAGATGTCGGCGGGTTGTAAACAACATTCCATGACACCAACAATCGTGTGCAATTGTGGCTATGTCAAGCGCTTATTTGACTCAAAAATAATCAAGTAAAATACAGCAACATGCAAAGATTCTGAAGGTATGCACATGAATTCATAAAATGTAGGATTTCCTGTATAAATCCAAACAACAAGTATGTCAAATGTGCTAAAAATAGACAATACCACGTTGAGTAAATAATCAAAGGACTGAAATGTCGTAGTGTAGTTAATGCATAATAAAATCTACCCAGATAATATTCCCAATAAATGTTGACACAATTAAATCATTAAAAAAATAACTAATTAATTAAATTCTACCCCAGGCCATTACGCTTCCCTCACCCGAAACTCTTAATTCTCCTGAATTATCCTAAATTAAAGCATTTCTGCACAATGTAGAAAACACACATATAAATTTGTAATATATGCACTAATAGTTAGTAAATGTTAATTTTCTTTCTGATTTAGTCACTTAAACTTAGAAGAAATCCAGCATCTAGGTGAAATCGTCACAACGTCTCTTCCACTGGCTGCTTCCACACTCCAGAAAGTCCACCACTATTCCATCCTCCTACCTCAGCAAGTACCATGCAGCGATGTTCCCAATGTGCCCGCCAGGACATACTTGACTTCGAAGATGGGGCTCTCTCAACTTCCCTGGAGACGAAGTAAGCGCTCTAGGCAAGGCCAAATATTAAATCCATTCAAGAGGCCGGGATGCCCCATGCCACATCCACCTGGCCAGTTTCTCCCTAGAGTGAGGGCTGCAAACTCCCCCTGTGGAAATGGACCTGATTCCTTTGGTTGGCATGACACAGAAACATTTCTGGTGGAATTGGCATACATCCCAGGGCCAGGATGTGTCCTGTCTGTAGTGGCTAGTGAACCTAAGGTAAGAGGGGAGGAACTTGGACAGGATATTATCGGGATGGACATGGAACAGGTCCAGATATGGTGTTTGGAAAGGTTATACTGTTGGAAGCCAATGGGGTTGTGAGGGCTGTCAGAAAGATGGCAGGCAATGGAATATTAAGGGATCCACTGGAATACGGGGCAGTGAGGTGGTATGGCGGGAGGACAGAGTTACCAATGGAGGATGTACAGGCTTTGGATTTTTTTTCTGTCTATCAAAGGATTTGGCAAGGTACAAGGAGTTGTGGACTGCAGAGGTAATTATGATTGATGAGTGGAGGATCTAGGATTCTATACAGGGAAGGATTTGATGTCACCACAGCTGAGTATTAATAAACAATAAGAACAACTACAGCAATCAATCTTAATTTATTTTCGTTGAAATAGCTGGATACAGGTAAACTTAAATCATCAACTGGTTACACCCGTGAGATGCACTGGCCAGGTACATCTCGGTGCCTACCTCTGGTTAGGGCCAGAGATTGCACGTGTCCGTCACCTCCCTATATCAGAGGCGTGGGCCATAGATGGTGCACCATCCGTCCCCTCCCTCCACCTACTGATGCGGGCCATAGACCGTGCACATCCGTACCTCCCTCCACCAGCACCAAAATCCACAAGTAAAAATAAAAAAATATATATCTGCATCCAGTATCAATCATAGGTTAAATCTTCCACTCAAGTCTAATTTCGGCTTTGGCTTGGTACAGTGGTTTGGTTAAGTTTTTGTTGATATTGGTTTTGGTATGCCTGGAGCCTGTGAGGGCAAGCTCTCATGAAGTGATTTGGTGAATTGCATATATGGCAGTTTTTGTGCGATGGGTAAGGCCTATGGTTCTTATTGGAGCTGTGTTCAAGGCGATCTAATCTTGAAATAAGGTTTTGAAGAATGGAGTTAATCTCGCTGTTTACATCTTTTTCGGGCTTCTGCTCATCAAATGACCTTTTTGCTCTCCCGTGTGATTCAACTGCACAAACATTCAACTTGCGCTTTCCGGAACTATCCCCAAGAATAGACTCATACCGTTCGATTACATCTACCACTTCAGCCACCGTCTGACAATCTTTGTCAATGCACCGATACTTCATTTCAAGGGAGATAACTTTATACAACTGATTGAGAGCTAATGCTTCTTGAGCTAAGGCATCTAAATTATGGTAGGCTCTTTGTGCCATCTGCCTGATGTCATCACCCAGTTCTGCTATGGACTCACCTGGAAGGCGTTGTCTCATCTCAAGTTTAGAAAGCCATCTGTTCTGATTTCTAGTACTACCAAACCTTTGGTTAAGTTTGTGAACAAGAGACTGAAAGGTTTCTTTATCTTCAGGAGATAAACCCATATAGTAAGTTCTGGCTTGCTCGCGAAGACTTGCGGCTAGGAAAAGTAACTTAGTGCGGTCAGACCATCTGCCCAACTCAGCACAATTTTGAAAATGGGAAAGGTATTCATCCCCGTCATCTTTACCATTGTAGGACTCTGGCTTTACAACTATATTAGTCTCAGGGAACTGTCTAGTCACATCATTCAATCTGTCATATTGCATTCTGGGATGAAAACTTTCTGGATATGTTACAAATCGATCTCTGTTGCAAAGGTCTGGTTCATCATTGGGAACTGGGCTATGGCTAGGTCTCTCTGGACGTTCTGGGGAGGGGGAAGAGTCAAAGAACTGGTCACCTTGGCCTATCTCATCATCATCATCACGAAATTACACTTCAGGGTCTGGGGATTGAGTTGTTGCCATCTTACTAGTATTAATTAAAATGCAAAACCACAAACTATAAGTTAACAAACACTCTATCTACATTATCTACATGTAATACCAACACACTGGACAGCTGAGCGGTTACTTGGCAGGGAATGGGCTTGTATCACTGAATGCCTTAAGGAAAATAGGCATCCCACTTCTGACACCAAAGATTGTAAGCTCCCCACGGATGGCCATCCTGGAATGGGGGCTATGCAAAATAATAACACACAACACTTCTCAAGGTCACTCCTTATTGCTTGTTTCATATTTCTTAGTAATGCAACTTCTCGGTAAGGACAAGGCTTGGTATCAGTTTAATAATTGGTTTATTAATTGATCATTCAACAGGAAATAACAATAGGTAAACAAACATCTATATTAGATACATATAGATAATTAATATTCGTTTTTGATCCTTAATGTCAACCGTACTTTAATGGTAAAAAATAGTAAGAAAGTTGATTTGGCATTAAAAAGCTCTAATAGAATCTAACATCAGGTGTCCAGTGTGTTGGGAGATAATTTACAGTTGTCTCACCTAGGATTAGGCTACTCCTGCGATGTTGCTTGTGCAACTCTATCTGCCATAGAGACTGGCGAGGCACTTAAATTTATAACCTTCGGAAGTAGTCAGATGACACGAATTAACCAATGAAAAAGCTGTACGGCGACGTTCCACCAATCACGGCACTGTGCGGTACCGTACAAACAAAGATCTGTCAAACAGTGTCAAACAAGGCTGTCGTACAATGAGGATAATAACTACAAAACGGAATTAAAATGAGAAAAGACAAAATAACCAATAAATATGGATTACAAAAGATGTGTCTATAATAAGTAAGTAAACAATCCATGTGAATTAAACGCGTATTTCATGATAGAAAACTGCAATCGTATAAGCAGACGATATATTCACATAGCTTTGTCAAAGTAAAAATATGTAACTACCATTAAATTCCGTTTAACGTAAAAACCCTTGATAAATCTTAGTAAAACATATTCAAACATTAATTTTGTGGATATTCACAAGCAATTATAACATCGAATTGCATAACAAAATATAACTTGCTCAAATACGAAACTCTGGCTAATACAAATAAGATGTCGGCGGGTTGTAAACAACATTCCATGACACCAACAATCGTGTGCAATTGTGGCTATTGTCAAGCGCTTATTTGACTCAAAAATAATCAAGTAAAATACAGCAACATGCAAAGATTCTGAAGGTATGCACATGAATTCATAAAATGTAGGATTTCCTGTATAAATCCAAACAACAAGTATGTCAAATGTGCTAAAAATAGACAATACCACGTTGAGTAAATAATCAAAGGACTGAAATGTCGTAGTGTAGTTAATGCATAATAAAATCTACCCAGATAATATTCACCAATAAATGTTGACACAATTAAATCATTAAAAAAAAAATAACTAATTAATTAAATTCTACCCCAGGCCATTACAATATGTTTACCTATGACGTCACATATAGAAGTTTCTGGATAACATTTGATAGGACGAGTTATTCCTCTTTACACGTTACCGTAAAACAATATATATATAGCAACACGTGGACATTATGGGAGGCGGTGGTATCATTTAGTGAGCTCATTGCTCACAGTACCTCTAGTTTTTATACCCCGCTTGAAAGTGGGAGGGTATACTGTAATCGGTATGTCCGTCCGTCCGTCTGTCTGTTACGCTTTGGGGTACCCATCTCTTATCCACAACTCCTCTTATAGCAATGAGTGAAATTTAATGAAACTTTCACTGAATCTTTATTACATATTGCCATTGTGCACCTCTTATTTTATTTTTTGATCCGACACATATTTTGGGTTTCCCGGCCACAGCAAAACATGGACTTTGCCATTATAATCATATGGGAGGCAGGGGGGGGGGTATCATTTAGTGAGCTCATTGCTCACAGTACCTCTAGTTTTTATATGCAAAAAATGTTCTACGTACAAAGAATTTCTTAAATAAAGCAATTTATCGACAAACAAGTTGATAAAACAAGAATTTCACCAGTTAAAGTAAATATTTCGCAACTTTTAGGTCGATGCAATGCAATTGTTAGCAAAACAATCAATCATCAGTTCAAATGTTGATTGATGCTTTCATGTTTATTGTTTGGCAATTACTTTTATTCACACTGAATTGTCTCCGATTTTTATGTTTACCCGATCATGACAAAGAGCACATTGCGGGTTTGACCTGCTTATGAACAGGGAAAGTTTATTACCACATGGCACCTGATTCCACCTCTGATGTTTTAGAGGTCCGTGTTTTCTGTGATTTCTCTGCCTTCGAAATAATGACTTCAAACGAGACCTGTTTCATTAATTTGTTTGACAATAGTTTGCCTATTTTTGGAAATTGTTCATACACATTTAGCATGCTCTTGTGTATCGAATCATATGAGACACTAGACTGCATATGCAGGTGATATATATAATATAAGCATCTTTTAATTAGTAACAGATTGCGCAAACAATTGATTTTTTTACCATTCGAAATTGCCATTTCGAAAATGTAAAATCTCCTATTGGAATAATTGATATCATCCATTCAAATAGGTTATATCACATATTTATATAACTGCACTGCATATCATAGTATGATTTTTAAGATTGAATAGTCGAAATCTTTAATGGGCAATAAATAAAAACCCGAGCCTGATAGACATACCGTCGTTATATATATAAATGTGAGATAAGATCAATGTTTATTGTTTATTAATTAAAGAGAGCTACAAAACAATGCCTCGGTTTTGAATAAAGTTCTTTGATCGTTTGTTTGAGGACAATGTCCCAAAGAACTAGCGATGTGCGTTTATTTGTTTAAACAATTTAATGCAGATGACAACAATTTTAACATGTAATTACCTTCTCTGACAAGGACAAATTCCCAAAAAGATAATGTATATGAAGAAGAAATGGAGGAGGAAGAAAATGTTGTGGATGATCCTTTCCCTGGCATTACTGACATAGCACTTATCGTGGAGGATAGAGAAATCCACACCGTTAAAGCCTTCTTAATGAGTGCTTCTCCGGTATTCAACGCCATGTTCACCTCTGATTTTAAAGAAAAATCAGAACAAAGGATACATTCGCCAGAGAAAACGTACGATGATTTCGTGTTGTTTTTAAAAATGTTACACCGCAAGGAATACTTAGAACTGAACGGTGAGATATAAGTATGCTTCTTATGCATTGTTTAAAAGTTACTATAATTACGTAATAAATTTTCCACAAAATACATAGATATACTTTTTCTTCAAATGAATTATGTATACTTAAACATAAACCGAATTTTTAATCCTTTATCTATATGATCATATTGTTATTATTTACCAGAAATCCCTCTGGAGGAAACCAACAATTTTTTTATCATCTTCATGAGTTTTTCCTGAAATTCTTTATAATGCATTTCACAGAGGACAAAGTGTTCAAAGCGAATCCTTCCGTTGGCAAGAGAATATGAAACACGGCAGATAGTGAAAGACTGTGAAGCCTGGATGATATCACGACTGTCTGTAAAGAAAAGTCAAGAAAATGCTTTCATGTGGAGGGGCAACAGATCTCAGGATCTTTATTACCTGATTGAATGGTTGACAATTGCAGACGATTATCATCTTAACAATCTCCATAGCAACCTTTTTGACATCATTACAAAGTACGATTTTCTGATGTCATTAGATAACTGTGGAGCTTATAAACGTCTATCCCCAGAGACAAAGACAGAAATTTTAGAAAAAAGACTATCCAATGTTGAAAAGAGCATACGCGATGCATATCACTGTGCATGTCAACGTGAATATGCTTTGAACTGTCCCATTGCAAAAATAAGAGAGGACATGTGGATCTATAAGTAATAGCCAGATTGAAGTATTACTTTTGGACAATATCTCGTAATAATATAGAAACTTAAATAATATTTATTTCCTTTTGGAATATCTTGTTTCAATTCCTATGTATGATAATGAAATTCAAAAGTGTTTTAATTCGGAAAAAAATGTCCCATTTTACTACAGCAAAAAAAAAAAAACAACAACAACAACAAACAACTAAATTTCAATAGACAAGGTCAGTAAAATGGTGCACCTCCTTTCTTACCTTTTCATGTATTTCTTTTGATTTATTTTGGGTTTCCCAGAGCAAAACATTGACTTTGCATTTATAACCATATGGGAGGCGGGGGATGTCATTTAGCTCATTGCTCATATTTTTCATTTCTTTTCTTAGCTCACAAGTATCCACCTGTATTTTGCACTTTTAAAGTAATTTATAACTTAAAATACTGTGTAATAGGTCATTTAACCCGAAAATTAGTTTTCATTAAAAGTCGACAAACTAAAAATGCTAATAACAGCAATGAAAAACAACTAACCTAACCTCGAGGAGAGACATCGGGGCCCCAACGTCTCTCCTCGAGATGAGGTTAACTGTTTAAGATGCATGCTGGGAAGGGGCCGGCTACCCTCCCCCTCATACAGCAGTAAAATGCTCGTTTTCTTCATTTATCCGGTTGATATTTTCGTATTAAATCTATTGTGTTTGAAAATGTGAATTGTTTCCTCTTTTCATCAAAAGAGAATTAATAAAAACGTTGTTATTTTTTAAAAGATTTGTTTTACACCAAACAATGCATTTACTCTTTAGAATCTTGTATGATTGGTAATCTGTTTTGTCCAATGACTTTGAAAATAATTAATGAAAAAATTACCAGTCTAATCAGTAAAACCAAAACACGAAAACGAAAGTAGCATATATTTCAGGTGTCTCCATATTCTGTTTTTATGCCCCCCGTAAACAAAGATTCGGGGTATATAGTTTTTGCCCTGTCCGTCCGTCCGTCTGTCTACATGTTAGTCTGCAAATGTTTTAACCTTGCTCATTACTTTTGAGAGGGTTGGGCTTTTGCTTTAATACCCGGTATTTGACAGGCGTATGTCCTGGTTTACCATCAAATTTGGCCTATTGACGTTTTGGAGTTTGACCCACTTTTACAAAAACTTATCACTTTAACCTTGGCCATGACTTTTGAATAGTTGGAGCTAGCGCTTTCATACTTCACATATGTATTTATTGTGACAAAACCATTCTGTTGAAAGAAATATTTTTCACCTTGAACTCAGAGTTTGACCCACTTTTCAAAAACATAAACCTTCGCCATAACATTTGAACAGTTAGAACTAGGGCCTTCATATTTCCTTGTGACAAGGTCCTTGGGTTCCAACAAATATGATTTTAAACCTTGACCTTTGGAGTTTGACATTCATTTTAGAAAATTCAGCCTTTGCCATAAGTTGTCATACGGGGGCATCAGTGTTTCACAAACACATCTTGTTTTTAATATTTTCAAATGACATGTATACTTAACTAGAGCTAAATGTAACGGGGACCGTTACAGATGTTCCCCAAACGCTCCCCAACTCCCTTTTGGTGCCATATTCCCTGTAAGCTCTATTAAATAAGACATACTTTATGCAATTTAGACTTAAACATCGTTTTTCCAGAAGAATACAAATTATATTTAAATTTTAGCTTTGCACGCGTGCTCATTTGAATGCATGTGCGTAATAACCATATCATCTTGTCTACACTATCTATATATTTTGATATACTTAATTTCAAAGCATTTAATCCAAAAGTATTAAAAATATACTCATTCAAACGTATTTTTAATTTTACTCATTTCACGTGCACGCACGTGCAAGCATGTGCATGATGACCATACCTTCTTGTAGGATTTTATTATGTCTATCTATATTCTAAATCCCATCTTGTTTGGTTGAAAAACAAGGGAGTTATAACCATTTTAAGCTTAGGCCAATCAGATTGCAGCGCACGTGCATGCGCGTACTCTCATGACAATTTTTATATATCATATTGTAGGACATCCTAAAGTATGCTTATGTTTTAAGTTTCATAGCATTTAGTCAAAAAACAAAAAAAGATATTGAAATTTTTGTTTCAGCCAATCACAGCAAAGAGCACGTGCACGCACTTGCATGCATGTACATGAGGACCATACCTTCTTGTAAGAGTCCATTATGTCTGTCTATGTTCTAAATCCCGTCCTGTTTGGATGAAAAACAAGGGACTTATATCCATTTAAAGTTTAAGCCAATCAGATTGCAGCGCACGTGCATGCGCGCGTTTTCATGACAATTGTTATATATCATATTGTAGGACATCCTAATGTATGCATATATTTTAAATTTCATTGCATTTCGTTAAAAAACAAAAAAAAGATATTAAGGTTTTTGTTTCAGCCAATCAGAGTGAAGCGCACGTGCACGCACGTGCATGCATGTGCATTATGACCATACCTTCTTGTAGGAGTCCGTTATGTCTGTCGATGTTCTAAATCCCACCCTGTTTGGATGAAAATCAAGGGACTTATAGCCATTTAAAGTTCAAGCCAATCAGATTGCAGCGCACTTGCATGCGCGTGTTTTCATGGCAATTGTCTTATATCGTATTGTAGGGCATCCTAAAGTATGCATATATTTTAAATTTCATTGCATTTCGTCAAAAAACAGTTAAGATATTGAGATATTTGTTTCAGCCAATCAGAGCGAAGCGCACGTGCATGCACGTGAGTTCATGCTAATTTGACAGTGTCATATTATATACACTATTAATATATTCTTATATAATGAGTTTCAAAGAATTTCATCAAAAAATGTAAAAGTTATGGCTATATTAAATATATCAGTCATTTCACCCATTTCACGCGCACGCACGTGCATGCGTATGCGCGCAAAATGACCTTCGTTCCGCAAACCTACACTACACACCTATTAACCCTAAAAAGGTTTTGAGGTTTCGTGGTCTAGCGGTATGTCTCACGCTTCTCTTGTGAGAGGTCCCGGGTTCCACTCCCAGCCGTTCCATTTTCTTTTTTCCCGAAATACTTTTTTTTTTACTAAATGATAGTATTCAGCACGTGAAATGAAAAATTTATGAGGTCTGGATTGTACAAACTCATAAAATCATCATTACCGTGTGATAAATATTCATCTAAAAAGAATCTTCTATGCACATAATAAAGAATAAGCAATCAAATCTTTATATCCATATTGGCATATTTTATTTACTTCAGTATACATGTATACATTTAATAATTTTACAAATTCAGTCAGGGGGATCCGACTCCCCCCCCCCCCTCCCTCCTCCGAACTGCGCGTGGTTTACTTTTTCCCTCAGCGGGGGACACACATTTTCTGAATTAGCTTGTTCACCCCTGCATTATTGATTACAGAAGGATAGACGTGTTTCATACCAATTTTTTGTAGGCTTTTTTAAAACTAATTTTTTTCTACCGGATGTTATACTTACTTGAGGTTTTAGAGGTCCATGTATGCTCTGCTCCAAGTTTGTATTGTTCAAGCTTTTATTGTTGATTGTACCAACCTCTCTATAGTGGGTGCGTTCAGAGTACTACCGTTGACTGACAAAAGTTACCACTGGTAGAATTTCTGATCATTGGTATGCCAATAGTACCAATGTTTGCCGACAAAATTTACCATGGGTAGACTTTTCTGCAGACGAATTAGTGCTCTGTTAGCGATGGTAACCTTTTTAATGACGTAAGACAAAATGACGGGTACTGATCGAGTCGGTCCTACTAAACAGAGAACACGAGAGAACTCAAAGTTTTTTGGGGTAAATTCAAATAAATTTTATTCATAATTGAGTTCATATTTACTCTCCAAATCTTTTTCTATCATAACATAAATAACATGATTGTTCTATGAAAGTTTTCCCTCGGAAAAAAGTTGAAAAGTTACAAATCTGTAATTATGTTTTTATCACACCTATATGCATGAACTCTGTATACATATATATATAGGTGTGGTACGTCTGATTTAAATGTAGTTTTTCATGACTGAAAGTTTCAAAATCTTTATTTTATAAAAACTTCTAACTGTATTTAAATGTAGAATCAAAATTTTATTAATTTGATTGTTTTATATTTGACAATCCGGAAGACAAGTTGAGAAAAATTCTGCTGGGGAGAAGTGCTTAACTGTGCTAAAAAAGTATTTCTGAACTCATTCTCTCAAGATACGAGTACATGTGCATGTACACTTAACAAAACTTCTAAGTGTTCACTTTAATAAATGCATATATTGAAAAACTACTTTATAGAATGGTATGATATTTTCAAATTATTACAACAAATGAGTCTTCTCAACAATTGTAGAAAAAAATAAAATATCACCGATGAAAACCAATGTACCGTGACGAAGCTTAAAAACGATAAATCTTTACTTTGTGGCACGTGTTTCGTGTAATAAACATCTTTTTGTGATCATTATCAAATTTTAAATGCTGGTTTCACTAAAAACCACAAAAGATTGGAAAAATGACCATTGAGATAGAAGGGAGAGCCGTTGGAATGTCGATATCTGGATTATTCTTTCACCATGTTTTACTCACTTTTATTTTAGTGTTTAATTGACCTTGATATTACTTTTAAAAATTAACAACCAGTATCAAAACCCATTTAAACACATTTTTCTATAGGCTGTGCGTCATTTTTCACCGCAAATTTATCACAATTTGAAAGTTATGGACAAAATTTAACCAAACCGGAAGTGACCTTGATCTTTGTCAAAGGCCAAAATTTCGCGTCACACCAGGTTAAAAGAGTGTAAATTGTTCTGAAACAATCTTAGAAACATGAAAACAAACAATTTCAATCACATGAAAATGATATGAAATCGGTGCTCGTCACAGTCTAATATCAGCTCAAGCAGTCTGAATCATCCTTAAATCGGTGCACTTGAGTGCTAAACACCCTAAGATATTGACCAAAAGGCATCTGTTTGATGATACACTGTCAAATTTCCGGATCTGAATCTCACTGAACACATTTGGGATTTTTATACGGAATGTCAAAGCCCCCCCCCCCCCTCCACACAATTTCAACGGTTTGGAAAGATCTATGCAGTAAGTGTGGCAGCAGATGGGTCAGTCTCCTATTCAGGGGTACTTGATATCCTACAGTAAAAATTGTCTTGTAGTAATTAGAGCGAGTGGTGGTCTTACTCCATAGAGATTTTTTGTGTGTGAATTTTCATTTTGAGGGTACATCATTTCTTTGACACTTTGCTTAAAATTCTGACGAGATACTTACATGAAATTTATGCAACATTGATCTTAAATATGCATCATTAACCATGGATTAATGAAATCATTTATTGTATGCATTTGTTCTTTAAAACTTAAAAAATGTTAGGTGAACACTTAGAAGTTAGGTTTAGTGTATTATCGATAGTTTGGGGTAATGCAACACTTTTGCGTTCTCCATCCATATCGAGATTACTTTGAGCTTTTTCAACGACAGTGTCTTCTTAAATGTCGACCATTGATCCCCCTCTAGATCCGCGCATGCTCCTCGATCCAAAACGTCCAGATACAACCGGAATCCTGAGAAATTTTGAAATAGTTTTGTCATTGATATTATGTGTCTTCGGTTGTGTATTTATCATCTTCGCTAGCCTAGGGTTTCCGATCCGAAATCTCTACAACGTTGTATGGTAGATTTCGACAGGAAACCCTTGGCTAGCGAAGATGGTATTTATAAGAGAGAATGTGTTAGAGTGGGGAAAAAGATATATATGTAAAAAAAAAAGAGAGAGAGAGAGCGAGAATGAGATAGAGAGAAAGAGTGTCACCCGTAAGATAATCCCATCGTTTTTCACACAACACTAGCGTCTCTGGTGTCCCAATTCTGTTCACATATCGTGCCCCAGCATCCATCCTTGTAGATTTCAACACGCCCCTCCTTCCAAGATTCTCCGTTAACCAATCGAACACCATCTGTAAATCAGTGATGCTTATAAGTGACCTTATAATGTGATATTATAAAAAAAATGTAATGGACTCTTTCGGTGGTTTATACGGTTTGTTACTCACCAGAAAGATATCAACATTGACCGAGGTGTTTGCAAAGATTTTAATTTTTAAAGGGCCTATTTTTAGACTATATAATTTTTGTTCCATGTCTCCTCTTTCAAAAAAAAAAATGCGAAATAGTCTATTAATATCCTTGTTTCATCAACTGTTTTGTTAACATCTTGCTTTATATAAGAAATTTTTCATACGTAGAGCACACTCCTGAGTATCGAATCAACTGAGAGGCATAAATCCCATATACAGGTGATAACAGTATATTGGCACATACATATGTAAGGAAAGTTCAAGATAGAGTATCGAACCATTTGGCAATTATACATACATATCTATCAACTGATGCACAGAAAACTTATTTTACTACAGACAAATGGATGAAAACAGAAACATTAAATTACAAAACATTATAGTTATCTACTCCATATCAACTGAAAGGACACTTTACCTTTAATAGCGCTGACATTCCGTTTGTTGTCCGTTTCCTTGAAAGATACAAGATTGGGATCACCTTTATCTATGTAAGTTCAATTTTGATCCAACAGATTACTTTTTACTTTATATTTGTCACGATTCTTCAGTTGTCTTAGATCTTCTGATAGGTCCGAGTGAATAGCAAGTTCGGAATGCTGTTCAAAAATTGTCTCTTACAATGCCCTGTTGAGTTAACTGTCAGGAACAAAGTTTGGAGTTCATCTTCAATCATCTTCAACATTGCTCTTTGTTGATCCATCTCCTGCTTTTCGGTCATATTTTCTCTGACATCTGTAACGTTTTACGCTGGTTCTGACATATTCGACGTAGTTCATTTATTTCTTTCCTGTAAGTCCCACAAATAATACTTACTTTCTCTAAGGTAACGTTCATGTCATACACATCGTTTTGTAGGGCACTTATCTTGTATTTCATATTTTCATTTTCTTTTCTTAATTCAGACATTTTTGCCTTTGAGGTAATTTGTTCCTCTGTCAAAACTTCAAAAAAATCGTTATTTTTCTTCATTTCTATTTTGTTCATTGTAAACTCTCGCATTTTCTGAACCATGGAGAATCTCACCATACTCTCTCTTGATTCAATATGTCTTGCAGAATTCCAGACTCCTTCCTCGGGGTGGAATTTAAAGAGGAAACATCAATTACTGTATTATTAACAACCAAAGCAGAGTGCATTCTGTAGAATGAGGAACACAAGACATTGTATAAAACAAAATTTCTGCATTGTACTTGTGCTTGTACAAATAAAGTAATTTCTCGTGAATGAAGAAGGACATTTGATGTAATGAAATGGAGCTTGTACCAATGACAGTATATATATGTTGATTAATGAAATAATGGATGATAAAATAGTTTTTTACTTAATTGGACAATTGGGAGGTAGATAATTACATTATTATAAGAAATCTTATATTTTGTTTACATCTAAACGTTCCTTTATAATTTCGTTGTTGTTATTATGTGTAATTATACAGAAAATATGAAGTTTATATATACTGCTTGCATACAAAAATTTAACTGAAATTGGCTTAATAACATACCTGAGCAAAAGTCTTACACAAAGAGATCATAAGAGTTTTGCATATCTATAATATAAAAATAAAGATATCAGTGACCGATTTCAAAATTCAGTTATTAAACAAGAGGCCCATGGGCCACATTGCTCACCTGAGAAGCTTTGACCATTCGGTTCTTTACCACATTTCCCCCTTGTAAAACATATTGTCACCCCACCCTACCCCACTGATCATAATTTGAACAATTTGAAATCTACACTACCCCAGGATGCTTCTACATAAATTTCAGCTTTTCTGGCCCAGTGGTTCTTGAGAAGAAGAGTTTTAAAGATTTTTCCTATATATTTCTGTGTAAAACTTTGATTCCGTATTGTGGCCCCGCCTAACCCTCGGGGTCATGATTTGAACAATTTAGAATCTACACTACCCCAGGATTCTTCCAGATAAGTTTCAGCTTTTCTGGTCCAGTGGTTCTTGAAAAAAAGATTTTTAAAGATTTTTCCTATATATTTCTGTGTAAAACTTTGATTCCCCCATTGTGGCCCCGCCCAACCCCGGGGGTCATGATTTGAACAATTTAGAATCTACACTACCCCAGGATTCTTCCACATAAGATTCAGCTTTTCTGGTCCAGTGGTTCTTGAGTAGAAGATTTTTAAAGATTTTTCTAATATACTTCTATGTAAAACTTTAATTCCCCATTGTGGCCCCGCCCATCCCTCAGGGGTCATGATTTGAACAATTTAGAATCTAAACTACCTGAGGATGCTTCCAAATAAGTTTCAGCTTTACTGGCCCAGTGGTTCATGAGAAGAAGACTTTTTAATGAACCCACTCTATTTTTGTCTTTTCTTCATTATCTCCCCTTGTTAGGGGACTCGGACCTTCATTTTAACAATTTAAATTCCTCTTTACCCAAGGATGCTCTGTACCAAGTTTGGTCAAAATTGGCCCAGTGGTTCTTGGGAAGAAGTCTAAAATGTGAAAAGTTTACAGACGGACAGACAGACAAAATGTGATCAGAAAAGCTCAATTGAGCCTTCGGCTCAGGTGAGCTAATAAAACGAAGTAATCTATTGCCAAACAAGTCGATAAAACAAGGACATCAACGGTGTCGTTTAAGTCATCATTTCGTAAGTTCTATGATCGATACAATGACTTTGTCAGCAAATACAATCTATCATTAAGTGTGACTGAAGTTTTTCACACTTATTGTTAGGTCATTATTTATACTGAATTGTCGACGGATTTTCCCCTTATTTCCCGATCCTGAAAAGGAGAACACAGTGGATGTGACCGGTCTGCAGTGAAAAATTACATCTCCATGGTACCTGACGTTTTTGGAAGTCCGTGTTTGCTCTGCTTCCGGTCTGTATTGCCGAATTGGACTTGAATACTGTTTGTTATCACTATATTTAACAATACGGATTTGTGATCAGGACTTAAAACATGAAATCCGTGATAAAATTTTCAAACACACTTAAAAATATATAAAACAAATATCACAATCATACTTTTAAAATAAATTAAAGTAAAGATGGAATAATTAAGGAAAATTACTATCTTTCAAACTTGCCTCAATCCTGATTGAAGTAAAACGAACATTTTTTAAGCCCGATGGGAATTCTTCCAAATTGAAAAAAAAAATCAATTTCAGTCTGATGCACACCTGAATTTATTTGGAGTTTATGTCTCCTTTTTTATATGCAAAATAATGCTCCACGTACAAAGATTTTCTTAAATAAAGCAAGTTATCGAAAACAAGTTGATGAAACAAGAATATTAACAGTTAAAGTAAAAATTTCGCAAGTCCCAGGTCGATGTAATGACATTGTTAGCAAAACAACCAATCATTAATTCGAATGCTGATTGATGCTTTCATATTTATTGTTAGGCAATTTCTGTTATGCACACTGAATTGTCTTCGATTTTTACCCGAACATGACCAGAAGCACATGGGGGGTGGGGGGGGGGGGTGTGATCTGCTTGTGAACAGGGGATGCTCACTCCCCTATGGCACCTGATTCCACCTCTGATGTTTTTAGGCCCGTGTTTTCTCTGCTCCGAAATGATAAAACTCAAACGAGACCATTGATATCCCTGTTTCATTAACTTGTTTGACAAAAGTTTGCCTAGCTTTGGAAATATTGTTCATACATATCCAGCATGCTATCGTGTATCGAATCATATTAGACACTAAACCGCATATACAGGTGATATATGATAAAAACATCTTTTATATAGTTACAGATGACATAAACTATTCATTTTTACCACGTGATATTGCCATTTCCAAAATGTAAAATCTTATATTGGAATGATTGATATCACCTTTTCGAATAGGTTATATCATATACTTATATAATTGCAGTTTGAAAGATTGAATAGATGATATCTTTAAATGGCAATAAATACCAAAACTGTGCTTGGTGGTTTATAAACATACCGTCGTCATGGGCGACACGGGTAAAATTAACTTAATATAAGATCAATGTTTATTGTTTATTAATTAAAGAGAGCTACAAATCAATTCCTTCGTTTTGAATAAAGTTCTTTAGAATTGTTTGTTTGAGAACAAAGTCCCATAGAACTAGCAATGTGTGTTTCTTTGTTTGAAGAGTTTAAAGATTACAACTAAATGTAATTACCTTCTGTGACAAGCACAAATTCCAAAAAAGTTGCAATTTACCGTATACGAAGAAGAAATGGAGGGCGAAGAAAATGTTGTGGAGGACCCTTTCCCCGAGGAGCCTGGTATTACCGACATAGCTCTTATCGTGGAGGATAGAGAAATCCACACCATTAAAGCCTTCTTAATGAGTGTTTCTCCGGTATTCAAAGCCATGTTCACCTCCGATTTTAAAGATAAATCAGAACAAAGGATACATTTCCCAGAGAAAAAGTACGATGATTTCGTGTTATTTTTAAAAATGTTACACCGCAAGGAATACTTAGAACTAAACGGTGAGATATTATGCTTCTTATGCATTGTTTCAAAGTTACTAATACTCAATAAATTCTCCACAAAATACATAGATATACTTTTGCTTCAAATGAATTATGTCTACTTAAACATAAACCGAATTTTTAATCCTTTATCTATATGATCATATTGTTATTTACCAGAAATCCCTCTGGAGGAAACCAACAATTTTTTTATCATCTTCATGAGTTTTTCCTGAAATTCTTTATAATGCATTTCACAGAGGACAAAGTGTTCAAAGCGAATCCTTCCGCTGGCAAGAGAATATGAAACACGGCAGATAGTGAAAGACTGTGAAGCCTGGATGATATCACGACTGTCTGTAAAGAAAAGTCAAGAAAATGCTTTCATGTGGAGGGGCAACAGATCTCAGGATCTTTATTACCTGATTGAATGGTTGACAATTGCAGACGATTATCATCTTAAGAATCTCCGTTGCAACCTTTTTGACATCATCACAAAGTACGATTTTCTGATGTCATTAGATAACTGTGGAGCTTATAAACGTCTATCCCCTGAGACAAAAACAGAAATTTTAGAAAAAAGACTATCCAATGTTGAAAAGAGCATACATGTACGCGATGCATATCGCTGTGCATGTCAAAGTGATTATGCTTTGAACTGTCCCATTGCAAAAATAAGAGAGGACATGTGGATCTATAAATAATAACAAGACTGATATATTACCTTTAAGCAAAACTTAAACAGTAGAAACTTTAAACAAAATCTATTTCCTCTTGGAATTTCTTGTATCAATTCCTACGATAATGAAATCCAAATGTGTTATTATTCTGTAACAATGTCTTATTTTATAGATGCAAAAATTAAAAGGCTCCATATTTTATTAGAAAAGGTCAATAAGATGGTTCACCTCTTATTTTACTTTTTGATCTGACACGTTACTTGGACTTTCTCATTATAACCGTATGGGAGACGGGGATATCATTAGTGAGATCATTCCTCACAAAACCTCTAACTTTGCTTTCTTTCTTAACTCTCAGGAATCCTTCTGCACAATGAACTTAAAAGGTATTTAACACTTATTTACACCGTGTGATAGAACATTTTAAACGGAAATCAGTTTTCAGTAAAAGAAACAGTTGAAAACTAAAGATGCCAATAATCTGACCACGAACAGCAATGAAAAACAACTAACCCTGCCCCGAGGAGTGAAATCAGGGCCCCGACAACTCTTCTCGAGAAGAGGTTAACTGTTTAACATGCATGATCAGTAGGGGCCGGCTACCCTACCACCATACAGAATTAAAAATGCTCATTTTCTTTATTTATCCAATTGATATTATCAAGTTTCATTATTTGTGTTTGAAATAATGAATAGTTACTTAATTTTCATCGACAGAGAATTAACAAAAACGTTGCTTTTTTAAAAAAAAAGATTTGTTTTATACAACATTGCATATCTCTTTAGAATCTTGTATGACTTGTAGTCTGTTTTATCCAATGGATTTAAAAATTGTTAATAAAAAAATATTTCAATCAAAAACACAAAAACGAAAGTAGCATATTTCAGATATTATATCAAGTCTTTAAATGTATTCAAGGTGCTTAGACACAGATTTAAAGTTAGTGTTGTTCTCCAATTTTCTATATAATATCACAATACTTTGCAATAGCATTTTACACTGTAATAATATAATAAAAATCTTATTTCATCTCGAAGTCATTGACAGGTCTGGTACAGTCACTAGATTTGGCTATGTAGCTTGAATTACCTACATTATAGCTTTATATACCTACCTGAAGTAGATTTATTTAGCTACCAAATCAGACTTTTTTTCCTTATACAGTTTTCTCAGGATGCCCTTTAGATCGCACTTTGATGCGTAAGGTACGTGTATATCTGAACAATAGGTTTCTTTATAAGGGACATCTGATTTTGCTTGTTCTCTGTCTGAGTAAAATTATTGGGCGATAAATATTTTCCTTTAACTCTTCCTGAGTATGATAATTCTGTATATTAAAGACAATTAAAACACCATAGGCTTTACCAAGTGCTATATATCTAAATGTGACTGGGTAACCTGTCACCGCGTATTCTTGATAAAAGGGTTCCTATTAAAATAGAGAACCAGGCGCCTCGATTAGACCCACTACCTCCTGGCTCTCAAATCAATTCCCTTAATACCCTACCACTGGCGCTTTTATTCTATTTCTACACTAGCCTTACTCATACGTTTGTCTTTAGTCCTCTTACCACACTCTGTAGTCTTCTGACTTCACAGAAATTCTCCTCAGCTTCTCCACTTGTAGGCAAATCTTTGGTCACGGTTTCTGAGACACTAGCGTTTCTTCACTTAATCCCTGGTGAAACTAGAGACGTCTTCTTTCGGTACGTTCTTCCAGCTTCTAAGTCCAACTCTTCAAACAGAGGTGGACCAGGATCCTACGGAAACGTATAACCGCCTCGTGTTGTTGTTTTAGAACGCGATATTATGATATAAAAATGTTGTTAAATACATACACTTCAAGGTTTTGCGATTTAATAATGACGACTTTCTTTGATGAATTATATTTTTCTGCTATGTTTTACACGACTTATACACTCTGATATATCCAAGTTGAATTCCTAAATGTCGCACTTAAATAATGTGTAAAAATTAAGCCGCTAAAATTAAATATCGCAGACATTAGTGCAATATAACATATATGAAGACTTCACGAAGACGACAAGATTTAATCAAAGAGGAAATTCAGCAAAAGTCGAACGACGTGTAACATCAGATTTATTAATATAACGTATTGCATTGCATCGATGTCTGATTTAAATAAATTAATTCAAATTGTTATAGCACTACTTGCAGGCCCGTAGTGCATGTCTAGACAATGCGTTCCTCTTTTTCTGAGTGTGTGCTTTTGTAAGGACTCTGGACACTCTTTGAAAACCGTAGCTACCTGATTTTCATTCTCCGAAATAGATTATTTTGAAAAAAAGATTTTTAAAAATAAAAATCTAAAACTTCAAGCAATCTTTTTTCTTAGAATAAACAATAGTTTTCTCTTGTTGAATTATGCTATTTTACTATACAAGAAGTGTTTAATCCACTCCTACTTGGTTGGATTTTCTTCTTCTATATTAATACGGTGCTTTGTGAATGACATTCCTTCAAAGTCATCTTTGCTTTTTGAAAAGATTGGACGGAACTTGATAAAATCTTTCACTTTGGTCGCCAGTTCCTTTGACAGATCAGTTTTTGTTTCATCAAATAAATCTTTCAAATGCTCAGGAACGTTGCCTTTCTCATATGAATTAACAAGGGATCTGGCCATTATGGGTCTTCCACCATCCTGAAACTTAGCATAGGGTTCAATCAATAAAGGCATCTGTGGAAGTTTTGGTAGGTCCAACACTTACGCGGGCATACCATTTCACTTCTGGGAGGAATAGATATGGATTTACATAGACTCACGCGAAATCAACCGATATTTCCTTAGAGTTCTAATTCATGTTCTACTCCATGAACATGCATCTTGGTCTTGCAAACATCGACAAGACATTGGTTTGTTTGTAAGAAATCTAATCTTATGATACCATCTCCTTTGATGTTTGCTATTACTGCCTGTGTTTTAAATTCTTGAGAACCAAGTTTAATGTAGAGTAATTCTTTTCCCAGAACATTAAGAGGAGTAACATCATCACCAACGATTCTCTTTGTAACAGGTGAAAGTCCATTTTTCCAGGTCTTTTCTAATTTAGCATACAAATGATCTGATAAAATAGTAAGAGTTGCCCCGGTGTCTAACAATAAATTACACCAAGTTCCATTTACCATCGCCTTAATAAGCAACCCAGATTCTTGGACTTCTTGGTCAACCTTTATGAAGTTTTTTTGTGCTTGAAACTAACGAACCATTTTTCTTCTGTGAATCTGCATTTTCCTTCAGACTGGTCGAATTCTTCAAGTATGTTTTTCGCATCTTAGATTCACCTGACTGTTTTTCACAAAACAATCTTTCATCATATGACCTTTTCTTCCGCAATTGTGGAATTTAAAAACAAAACGTGCCTTGCTTGCTTAAAGAAGTTGACGCCTGTATTTTATTCCTCAATTGTCTTAGTTCTTCCCTAAAAATTGAGTCTTGTTGAGCATCAGTTGTTACTTGATTATTGCTTGTGTTTCTGACATATCCACCGTCTCCTCTTTTCTGGCGCTCTGCTCTACAGAAGGCCTCTATTTCCACGGCGAAGCGTACAGCATCATTTAATGACTTTGAATGCGAAGGCGCATATTAAAATCAGCCAGTGCGTCTACAAATTGATCCTTGACTATCATCTCGGTAACTTCTCTGGGTGCCATTGGATAAGCGAGATGTGCCAATAGTCGAATGCTTTCACCAAGTTCTGGCAAAGATTCACTAGGCTATTAACGTTTTTCTCTCAGCATAGCTCGATAGAGATCAGTTTGATTTGCAGGTACGAATCTTGAATCTTATGCGTCACACAGCTCCATATAGGTTCTATTTGCAACTGGTCGCATAATACCAAGGACAGTTTAAACATGTCCTCTTAAAGAGACTGCAAAATACAAACTTTCTGTTGAGGGTTACATGAGTTGATAGCGCTACATGCTTCGAAATGGGCTTTACAATCGATCCATGACCTCGACCCATTATTATATGTTGCAGGTTTTATTACTGTTTTGGCCTATGAATAGTACTAATTGGCCGTGCATCTGAAATGTTTTTGCTCAAATCAAGAGTAGATAGGTGCCTGCGCTGGATTCTGTTGTTTGATCATGTAACTGTGGAGGAAGTTGATGACGATACCGCACACCTCAGTATTATTGAAGGAAGGGTTTGGTGTCAAATGTGTCTCGGTAAATACTGGATGACTTATCACATACCAAACCGCCGCAGCGTATTTTCTGTATCCCTCTGTAAGGTTCTATTTACGGTCTGCTTATCTTTGTACAATGTATAACCAGGCTCCGGATACCGCATACATGCATCCAAGAGCATGTCCTCCGCTGCTTGGTGTTCTGTAATTTGATTCATCTAAAATGTTGTCTGGGTTTTTGTACTTAACATCTACTCCGGAATCTGGTACCACTGAAGATTTGGTAATCCGAGATGTAGATTGTAATTTTCTATTTCTCTTCTGAGCTTTTACCTTCTGGCATCTATAGCACTGAGGTCAGCTAACAATTCATCCCTTCCATCACTCATTCTGGTATAATTTGTTATATGTACCTGGTTTTCTCTTCCCCGGTAATCTATAATTGCACCAGGTTATGTACTTGGTAAACTTTACCGAGGCATATGTACAATGCCAAAGCCATAGTAAGTCTGACATATATACACGGTAAAATATACAAAATTTCTGAACTTAGTGAATCTAAAATGCACCTGGGAAAATAAAATGAACAGAAGTACAATACTACTGTAGTTCAAAGCTTTGTTCAAGGGTTGTTCGAAAAGTTCGTGGACTTATGTTATATCTTTTTTATTTAACGTAAAATGCTATCCATTTGGTAAAAAAAAATTAACATTAAAATTCAAATGATTTGTCTTACACGAACAATATGTTTCGTATTTGAATATTTTACTTGAAAAAGACGTTAGTGGTAATCTAACAACCAAGCACTATGATAAACGTAATGACTTTAACTTTTCTATTGTCCACTTCCCTTACTTATGCAGCAATGTACCTTCATCACCTGCATACGGAGTCTATATATCTCATTAATTCGATACGCATGAGCATGATCTACGTATGGACAACTTCTGAAACGAGGTAAATTATTGACAAACAAGTTGATGAAACAAGACTTTCAGCAGTCTAATTTAAAGACATAATTTCGTAAGTTCTATGGTCGACACAATGACCTTGTCAGCAATACGATTTATCACTGAGTCAAATGCTGACTGACGTTTTTTATACTAATTGTTAATTTGATATTTACACTGAATTGACGACGGATTTTTTCGTTATTTCCCAATCATGACAAAGAACACACAGCAGGCACCTGACCCCACCTCTGATGTTTTGCAGGTCCGTGTTTGCTCTGCTCCTATTTTGTATTGTTTTATGGACTCTTGATCTTGAATACTGTTCCTTATCTCCATACGTTTCATTAAAAACTATTATCTTTAAGATTTATTTCAAACCTATCCAGAATTTAAAGAAATGCAAAAATCGGACCGCGGAGCAGGACAAAATTTAGTAATTCACAAACAACACTCTAAATAAAATGATAATGTTTGTAGTCAAATTCTCTGTAAAATGGAACAAAAACGAAAATAAATCCCACACTTTTTAATTAACTATATTTTGTCTCCCGCTTTCATTGAAAGTTAAAGATATCAATTTGGACTCTGTCAATCCGTCTGCATTCCTATCTGTCCAACACATTCGTTTCGATAACCCTTTGACCCTTTGTAGTGAAATTTATAACAACTCCCTATGGAGCAAGGGAAATGCCTAATTACTTTTAGGTCAAAAGTCAAGGTCATAAATTTAATAAATTCTTTCTGTTTTAACACCTTTGTTTCCGCACGATATCTCGAGAACCTGGGATGTGCGATTTTATGGGTATAGGCCCTTAGCTACCAGTACGTCGTGATTGTTTACTGCTTGATATGTATACATTGTACCGTGATATGGAGACCAAAAACTGCTGGTATTTAGTATGTCATACTTTCCAGAAATGATTAATAATCATTTTGTTCAAACTCTTCAACTACAATTACATTTTTATACCTAATAAAATTGTAAATGTCAAGTTACATTTTCACACTCTTAGTCTATTTGTTAGAAAAAATCAAGGACATTTACTTAAAATCATAGTTAAAATTACGTGTAAAAACAATCTGATTAAAATCAGATCCTTTGATCCACTCACACTGATCGCTACACAAGGTAGCGATCTTTATGTGAGCGGATCAAAGGATCTGATTTTAATCAGACTGGTGTAAAAATATCAAGATATTATCGAAACCTTGGAAGGAGAATCGTGATACCGGGTATTTCGCGATACAACACTTTTATAACACCGCTCCGAAGGAGAGGGGGGATACTGTTTTACCTTTGTGTGTCTGTCCGTCTGTCTGTGTGTCTGTCCTTAACAATATTTTGGTCGAATTTTTCTAAGCAACTACTCATCGCAGATTCTTGAAATTTTTACACAATCTTCTCTGAGGAATGCCATATGATGAGATTTAATATTTGTTCAAATCCGATGTCAACTTCTTGTTTATCTGTGCGTCTGTCCGTTTCATACATAACAATTTTTCGTCACAGTTTTCTCAGCAACTCCTCATCGCAGTTGCTTGAAATTTTAACAGTCTTCTCATAGGCATGCCATATGATGGGATTCACTTTTGTTCAAATCTGATATCAACTTCCAGTTTGTCTGTGGGTTTGTTCGTTTCATGCATGTTTCATACATAACAAATTTCGTCGCAGTTTTCTAAGCAACTGCTCATCGCAGATGCTTGAAATTTTAACACAATCTTCTCATAGGCATGCCATTTACTTAGTTATTTTTGTTGAAATCTGATGTCCACTTCCTGTTTATCTGTGGGTCTGTCCTTTTCATACATAACAAATTTCGTTGCAGTATTCTAAGCAACTTCTCATCGCAGGTGCTTGAAATTTTAACACAGTCTTCTCTGAGGCATTCCATATGACGGGATTCATTTTTGTCGAAATCTGATGTCAACATCCTGTTTGTCTGTGGGTTTATCCGTTTCATACATATCAATGTTTTGTGAAAGTTTCCTCAGCAACTACTCATCGTACATGCTTGAAAATTTAGTACGTACTTTGTTGAGGCATGCAGTATGTTGGGATTTATTTTCATATGAATCTGGTCAACTTCCTATTTATCCATGCATCTACTAATAACTGATCTTATGTTTATAAACATGATATTGTACATTCACATCAGAGCAGGAGTATTACTAGTGAGCATTGGCTCACAGACTTCTTGTGAAGATTCAAAAGCGGGGAACATAAATTATAAAGTCTGGTCAGATGTGTGTCTGGGTTAGTGCACTAAAATCAGTGTTCAAACTACTCAACCATGAAATGTACGATGTCATGAAAGGAAAGTTGAAAATGGTGTATTACACAGGATTTTCTTTAAACGTTTATATTTCAAAGAAGGTGCAAAAGAATAATACAGTCAAAATGATTTAAACATTCATTTCTTTCTCTCATTAACTGATCATACAAAATCGTCATAGACAGCTATAACGTACTGATATTCCTTTGCATCTTTACAAGCTGTCAAAAATCATTAAATTTATGAATATTCATAACTATTTTTCATACGGTTGAATCTATTTAATTGTCAAGGTCTGCAACTACTGCACAACTGAATAACCTTGCCAACTTCAGACAAACTAAAATTATACCTTCATGTTTAATAAAGAATACCAGTAACATGTAAATATTTCAAATGCCCTTTCAATTATATTATTGCGATTGTAATGAACAAACTTGTGTTAAATTTCATAAGTATTCATATACTTTGCTCTTTTATAAATAATCATTGTAATCTACAGTAAATAATTTTGTCTCTCTACATATTTTTTCCTGTCAAACATGAACTGTTTTATGTCTACTGGCTAACTCCTCAAAGTAACGAAGTCTCTTGGAATTCACATGATGCACAAACTGTTCTATCCGTGCTTCCCTATGTTTGGCGTATTGTAAGACAAGGTCTGACACAGAGTTTTTGGATTGGTCTGTGGATTCACACTCGGATAACACACAGTTATAGTCCGATTCCCTCTGTTTTCTTTCTCTGTCACACAGATCTGACTCTATAGCACGCTGAAAAATCAACCATAAAATTGTCATTTAATCTGTGAATTCTATATATCTAAAATATATATTTAATATGCATATCTCGATCTAAGATATAAGCACATCAACAAAATATGTTTAATACAGAAAATTCATGAAGATGAATCAATGTTTAAAACTAATTTAAAGACATTGGAGGTTTTCAATTTTAATATAGTAAAACACTGTTATAGCAAACATGTTTACAATGAATTAATGGCAAAGTTATTTTTATTCATAGTGACTTTATTATTAAATTACCTTGACGGATATAACAAACTGCACCTATTACGAAACGTTACAGTTTTTCCCTAGCATTTATTTAAGAGCGTGCTTTGCCATGTTTACTGTAGTGAAATCTCTTATGAATATTCTCTAGAATAAAACTTAAATTATTAAGACCTTGGAAAGAGTATTGACGTACCTTAATTACTGGATAGTTTCTTTGATAATGAAGAATAGCACCATATAAATGCCATATACTGAATTCTGGCCATAAAACATCAACAAAGGAAAGACAACTATAACTGGTCTAAAAGAAAAAAGCACTTTCAGTAGCATGGGGAATAACCGCTGCTCCTTAATATAAGCCTACATCCAAATTTTATGAAACATATGTAGCAATTTAAAAATTAAATGTTTAATTGTAACTTTAAGAAAGGACATATCCTGTCCCCTAACATGTAACATACTTGCCACAGGAGGAAATCACTCAGTCTGACTTCTCCTGAGGTTCTTATGAGGAGATCAGGGTTAGGGGACTGACATGTTAACTGATCTGCCAGAGGAGGAAATCACTCAGTCTGACTTCTCCTGAGGTTCTAATGAGCAGATCAGGGTTAGGGGACTGAGACGTTAACTGACCTGCCAGAGGAGGAAATCACTCAGTCTGACTTCTCCTGAGGTCCTAATGAGGAAATCACTCAGTCTGACTTCTCCTGAGGTTCTAATGAGGAGATCAGGGTTAGGGGACTGACATGTTAACTGACCTGCCAGAGAAGGAAATCACTCAGTCTGACTTCTCCTGAGGTTCTAATGAGGAGATCAGGGTTAGGGGACTGAGACGTAAACAAACACTTCTCCATCAGGTCTTCTGAAATATCACTGTAAACAGAAAAATATATAGCTGATTATCAATGTAAACAAAGGAATATACAGCGTTAAATATCACTGTAAACAGAGAAATATACAGCTGATTATCACTGTAAACAGAGAAATATACAGCATTAAATATCACTGTAAACAGAGAAATATACAGCATTAAATATCAATGTAAACAGAGAAATATATAGCTGATTATCAATGTAAACAGAGAAATACATAGCTGATTATCAATGTAAACAGAGAAATATATAGCATTAAATATCAGTGTAAACAAAGGAATATACAGCATTAAATATCACTGTAAACAAAGAAATATACAGCTGATTATCACTGTAAACAGAGAAATATATAGCTGATTATCACTGTAAACAAAGGAATATACAGCATTATATATCAGTGTAAACAATGGAATATACAGCATTATATATCAGTGTAAACAAAGGAATATACAGCATTAAATATCAGTGTAAACAAAGAAATATACATCAGTGAATATCGTTGTAAACAAAGAAATTAACAGCACTGAATATCACTGTTAATAGAGAAACATGCATCATTGAATATCACTGTAAACAAATAGATTTGTTATACCCTTATACATAGTTTTCTATATATTTCTTACTAAAAAAAAACTCTAACAAAAGAAATGTTTTTTACATTGCTCTAACAATTTCACTGTTGACTGGCCTGCCAGTCCAACATAAGAATTGTTTGACCGCAATGTCACTGCTACATCACAAGTAATTAATTATCCTTAATATCGGCGACACGGAAATAGCCTAAGTTAAGAGCTGCAAGAGTTGTTGCTACCAGCAAGGTAAGGAAGAAGGGAAGAATATGTTTTGTGAAAAATAATTTTTGTGATATAATAAAAATATAATTGATTTCTCAGCTATTGTTTTATATTTACTGATTAAGCCATAATTTTCCATATAAAGTAATTGATAATATAGTGTGTATTAATTAAGTACTGAAGGGTAAAAAAACAGTTATAGACTGGGATTTGGGCAACAAATGATTTGTTGGACCTGAAGGTGAAAATGCAACATTTTCAGCTTCAGGTCCAACAAATCATATGTTGCCCTCATACCCAGTCAATAACTGTATAATATTGCATTTAATATCTTTGTATACAGAGAAATATTCAGCATTTAATATCACTATAAAGATAAGAACATATGTATCATTGGAAACAAAAGAACATACAGTAAAACTTGTTTAGTAAGAACACAGACATTGTGAATTCATGGTTATAGCGAAGTTATCTTGGATACCCAGCTACATAAATTTAATTAATTCCTTATACAGATATTATACATTTATTGCATGATAGTGAGGGAAATATGAAGACTTATTCAGCCAAGAAAAATCATATTCCCCGAGGGCTTCATGATATTTCTTGGCTGAATAAGTCGTCATGTTTCCCAAACATTCATGCAATGAATTGTTTATTATACCGAAACAAGCAAAACCTTTAAAATAAACATAAACTTTCCAATTCGGCACCGCTCTCAAATTCACTTTCATTTTTTACGTAAAGTTACTATAAAACCCTTTGATCAACACATTATCATCAGTTTTGTGACGTAAACCAGGCCGTTGTGACAACTACTTCTCTCAGGAGTTTTCGTACAACGAACGAGAACTATATTGCGAGAAAATACACTAGGTGTTCCGAAGAGGTGGAATAGGATGAAAAGCGTGCCGACGGCCGGGAAATAAGAAGTTTTATGGCCCGATCACGTGACAACTTAGAACCAATCAGATAACGCATTGTTTAGAATATTTATAATGAGGTATAATAAAACAAATTATGGATATAGCGAAGTAATATCACGGGTCCCAGAGACTTCGTTATAACTGAGTTTTACTGTATTGATCAATGAAAATTGATGTAAAAATTTGCAAGATTCAACCATGCATGTCATGAGTTACCTCTCTTTGATGAGGCCGAGCTGAACACCTTCTGCCATTTCACGCATGGCTGCACATATTTCATCACGAGAAGTGTAGGCAAAACACACATTCAGCACAGCCCTAATTAATATAGATTTTACAGGAAAATTAATATAGTAATACATGTAAATCTAGTGGGTCATTTGAAAATATTTTATTGTCTTACATTTAATCAAAAGGATTCTTTCAACTTAGTGAAGCCTTTCCTTGTATAACACACAATGATAACAATAATTTTTATAAGAGGCAGTTCCCTATATCTAGTGCTGTTACATTATGGAATGTATTTTAAGATTATAAGAGCAGAGTATTGATCGCCAGATACAAGATTCTTAAACATCTCTGAAAATCAATGAAAATATCAATGATTAATACTGCAAACAATATTCAAAGCCATATACAGTGTATTGACTTTAATCACTATAATTCAATAGTATATATGCTAGATAAGTACTATAAATGTTATTTAAATTCAAATCCATAAACTGTGAATGATATAGAAGAATTTCATAATCTAATCATTTAACATATTTTAATTAAGGATTTGTTGTCTCATCTATATATAAATTTTTAAATTATATCTTTTATCTACAGGAAAACCACAGTAAATTCTGCCTAATGTAAACACTTTGATACTAGGATTTAGATTAAAACCTCCTTAACAGTTGAAGGTTAATTACCATATTTATGAGAAAGATAATTAATCTCCAAAGATATGAAAAGTTCACATCCTCTTCAAAAATAAATGTTAAGTGTTTTTTATTTAAAAACTTGTATTTCACATGTTTTATATTCAAGGATTATGTGGCCTCCATTATTGATTGATGAAATGTCTAATTTGCTTACTGGTCAAACCACAGATAGGTTAAATAGTACTGCTCAGCTTCACATTTATCTTTTATTGTCAGTTATAGATATACCTTGACTTACTACCTTTTATTGTCCTTGGAGAAGTGAACACATTCTGCGATCTGCTGCTGGATATCCAAAGGCAACAGAGTCAGGTTACCAAGGACACGGACACACACCTGATGTTTCTGGATCAGCTCCCTGTAAATTTCATGTGTTTATTATTCTTTATACTGTAAGTGAAGATTTTAATTCTAAATCAATGAATTTACGGTTTAAGTGTATGAAAAACGAGAAACAATACAAGATGTGTTTCTAAAACACTATGCCCCTGATGGTTACACAATGCTGGGGGGGACGTAGACTGAAGTGGCATACACTTACCCTTACCAACAGGCAGACTGGACAGAAACAATATACCCTTGGGATCTTTTGATCCAGGGACATAATAAATTCATTAAAATGAATGTGTTTCTGTTCTTGTCTAGTACAATATTTTCATCAAGGTTCTTACATGCATTTACTAAATTCTTTTACAAACAAGAGGCCCATGGGCCACATCGCTCACCTGAGAAGCTTTGACCATTCTGTTCTATACCAGATTTCCTCCGTGTAATACATAATGCATCCCCAACCTACCCCACTGATCATAATTTAGACATTTTGAAATCTACACTACCCCAGGATCCTTCTACATAAGTTTCAGCTTTTCTGGCCCAGTGGTTCTTGAGAAGAAGATTTTCAAAGATTTTTCCTATATATTTCTATGTAAAACTTTGATTCCCCATTGTTGCCCCGCCCTTCCCCCGGGGACCATTATTTGAACAATTTAGAATCTACACTACCCCAGGATGCTTCCACATAAGTTTCAGCTTTTCTGGCCCAGTGGTTCTTGAGAAGAAGATTTTCAAAGATTTTCCCTATATATTTCTATGTAAAACTTTGATTCCCCATTGTGGCCCCACCCTTCCCCCGGGGGTCATGATTTGAACAATTTAGAATCTACACTACCCCAGGATGCTTCCACATAAGTTTCAGCTTTTCTGGCCCAGTGGTTCTTGAGAAGAAGATTTTCAAAGATTTTTCCTATAAATTTCTATGTAAAACTTTGATTCCCCATTGTGGCCCCGCCCTTCCCCCAGAGGTCATGATTTGAACAATTTAGAATCTACATTATCCTGAGATGCTTCCATATAAGTTTCAGCTTTTCTGGCCCAGTGGTTCTTGAGAAGAAGATTTTCAAAGATTTTTCCTATAAATTTCTATGTAAAACTTTGATTCCCCATTGTGGCCCCGCTCTTCCCCCAGGGGTCATTATTTGAACAATTTAGAATCTACACTACCCCAGGATGCTTTCACATAAGTTTCAGCTTTTCTGGCCCAGTAGTTCTTGAGAAGATTTTCAAAGATTTTTCCTATAAATTTCTATGTAAAACTTTGATTCCCCATTGTGGCCCCGCCCTTCCCCCGGGGGTCATGATTTGAACAATTTAGAATCTACACTACCCCAGGATGCTTCCACATAAGTTTCAGCTTTTCTGGCCCAGTAGTTCTTGAGAAGAAGATTTTCAAAGATTTTTCCTATAAATTTCTATGTAAAACTTTGATTCCCCATTGTGGCCCCGCCCTTCCCCCGGGGGTCATGATTTGAACAATTTAGAATCTACACTACCCCAGGATGCTTCCACATAAGTTTCAGCTTTTCTGGCCCAGTGGTTCTTGAGAAGAAGATTTTCAAAGATTTTTCCTATATATTTCTATGTAAAACTTTGATTCCCCATTGTGGCCCCGCCCTTCCCCCAGAGGTCATGATTTGAACAATTTAGAATCTACATTATCCTGAGATGCTTTCACATAAGTTTCAGCTTTTCTGGCCCAGTGGTTCTTGAGAAGAAGATTTTCAAAGATTTTCCCTATATATTTCTATGTAAAACTTTGATTCCCCATTGTAGCCCCGCCCTTCCCCCGGGGGTCATGCTTTGAACAATTTAGAATCTACACTACCCCAGAATGCTTCCACATAAGTTTCAGCTTTTCTGGCCCAATAGTTCTTGAAAAGAAGATTTTCAAAGATTTTTCCTATAAATTTCTATGTAAAAGTTTGATTCCCCACTGTGGCCCCGCCCTTCCCCTGGGGGTCATGATTTGAACAATTTAGAATTTACACTATACCAGGATGCTTCCATATAAGTTTCAGCTTTTCTGGCCTAGTGGTTCTTGAGAAGAAGATTTTTTAATGACCCCACCCTATTTTTATCTTTTCTTGATTATCTCCCCTTGTGAGGGGACTTGGCCCTTTAATTTAACAATTTAAATTCCCCTTTACCCAAGGATGCTTTGTACCACGTTTGGTCAAAATTGGCCCAGTGGTTCTTGAGAAGAAGTCGAAAATGTGAAAAGTTTACAGACGGACAGACAGACGGACAGACAGACGGACGGACGGACGACGGACAATATGTGATCAGAAAAGCTCACTTGAGCCTTCGGCTCAGGTGAGCTAAAAAAGTCTCAACTTTTATGTATGTTAACAACATCACTCTTGTAAAATAATTACAAACAGGTTATCTTAAAATATTGTAAGAAAACTTCCTTGGTATTTCATTTTCTAGCTATTCAGCCTTCTTCAATGTACATGATGAAGTGTCAAAAAACAGTACTGTATTTTGTATACAATCAAACCTGTATTAAGCAGTCACCTATGGGAACCATTAAAAGCTACCTTTATACTGAGGTGACCTTTAAATAGAGGTTAAAGCACAGTAAATGTTTCAAGGTAGATAACTTACTTTTCCTGCATCAAGCGGGTAAATTTTTGCCTGGCAAGTTCCATCAAACAGTCCACCTCATCTTTTGACCGCTTGAAGTTTTCTATACTGAAGGCATACACAGTTACTTCTGTTATTCCTATGTCAAGACACCACTCTAAGGTCTGAAAGAAGAGGAATAAAAGTGAATACACTGTATTACTGGAATATGTATTTTTTTAATTAATAAAGAATGAGTAACTCACCAGTGACATTTTTAAAATTACTGACCTCTGACAATTAATTGAATCACTGACCTCTACCATTTGATTTAACCACTGACATTTGATTGAACCACTGACTTCAATCTGACATTTGATTGAACAACTGACCACTAACACTACATTGAACCACTAACCTCTCTCATTTGATTGAACCACTGACCTCTGACATTTTATCAAATCACTTACTAGTGACAGTTTATTGAATCAATGACCTCTGAAATTTAATTGAATCACTGACTTCTGACATTTGATTGAATCACTGACCTCTGACATCTGATTGAATCACTGACCTCTGCAATTTTATTAAGCCACTGACCTCTGACAGTTTAATGAACCACTGACCTCTGACATTTGATTGAATCACTGACCTCTGACATTTGATTGAACTAATGACCTCTGACATTTGATTGAATCACTGACTACTGACAATTGATTGAACTACTGACCTCTGAAATTTGATTGAACCACTGACCTCTGACAGTTTATCGAATCCCTTGAAGTGACCTTCGGCCCTCTCTATGTGGTTCTTGACAGCGAACCTCCTATTGCCGTCCATGATGAAGGCCACATGTCTGGGTATGGGGCCGGTCCTGAGGATCCTCTGACACACCCTGTGTACCCAGCTCTGTCCTGACTTCTTCTCCGGGAACCAAGACATACCACTCTGCCTGCAATCAACATCATTTTATTATTAATCAAACCACTGACCACTGGAAACCATGACAGAGTAAGTCAGCATTACTATGCATTTATATACAAGTACACATAAAATATACATTATCTCATAAAAATGATTACAAAAGATCTAAGTTATGTAGCAAAACCGTGGATGATGTGAAGGCAAAGACGCTTCTCACAGTAACCTTTTCTTAATATTCCTTTAATTTAAAAAAAGAATTCCTGAAGTATGGGAAATTTAATGATACATAAGAGTAACTTATACATTTGTGTAGATTTTATGAATGTGTTATTTGCTTTAGTATCAGGAAACAATATGAGACTATGGAATATGTTGATTGTTCGACGCTTTGTAATATGTTCAAAAAGTTCTATAAATTAGGGCCTAATTTATGAAAATCTCATGACCATGATGACCATGATGACAGGGACAAAGGATTTTTAATATATTCGATCAGTGCATACTATTAGTTCAAGATATATTACTGTAGTCAGCGGCGTCTCACACAAATTGTTCCGACGAAAATAGTTCCATCATTAATAAGTAGATACAATATAATTGTTCATGATAAGAATAATGTTGTGTATGTCATTCGTTAAAGAAACCAAAATTAATGTTAATTTTTCCTCCAAAGATCACTTTCCCCCCTAAATGCAAATAAAAAATGTGAATATTCCTACGCTCGCTCCCTCCTCAGCTTTTTTTTTTAACATGTTTGATAACGGAGAATATCTAGGTCATTCTTCGGTTGATATTTTTTCATTGATGAATTGATTATACTATATCAACAACTGTAGTAAAATCATGTTAATTGTTAGTTAATTATCATATAGTTTCCTCTAAGAGAAAAAAATAATCATTCTGTGTGTGTAGTATATTAACTGACGGAATTTTCAATCCCTGAGCAGACTCCTGCACGTGTGTAGACAAACTACACATCGGGAGAGTACCTGTAAAATGTGCAACAAAACCCGAACTGGCCGGGGATTTCTAAACTGACAATCGTTTAATTTTTATGAATCAGAATTTGTATGAAAAAAAAGTTCTGTCTGCCATCGTAACTTCTCTGTTCGCGGGTGTCCGTTTGACAACTCCATCGCACGTGTGTATAGACCAAGGCTAACTGTCTTGCGGACATAGGTATGTGTACTGTTTGTTAGCATGGTTAGGAGACGGGTGACCGTAATGCTATGGACTCACGAAATTTACACAAGTTCTATAACTAGACAGTGCAGTTTTATTTTTATAAATGTCATTAAACACTGTTAAACATATTAAATCTAAAAGTCTAATATCTTTGGATATGGGGTAACCCATATCTATTCTTGTTAAAATTGCACATTTATTAACTTTTTCAACAGGAATAGGTGATAATTGTAAACATTATTGATTATTTATTTCTTTCAAAATCTGTATAAGAAAAGGCAAGCAGGTGGAAATGTAAATTTGTTAGGTCCTAATGATATCATGCATTATATCTACAGAGATGGAGTAGAACTCAAAGGAATATTTCATACAGGCCCCTATGATGAACTGAACAAATGTTTTATATTAAACAACGAAAAAATATATTCCACAGTTGTCATCTCTAATAATAATTAGGGGACATATATCTACGTGAGGTTTCATCATATTTCATATGCTCTGACACTTATCAGCACTTTATGTCTACTTCTAAATCTACGAAATTTTCGTAACTTCATCAATGTAGTTCGAATTTCATGCCTTGACAGGTGTATATTTTTACCTGAATGTTATTTGTACTTACGATCGACACAGGTGAATCACTTTTACAACTCTAAAATGCCTTTTAGTCTCATTCTTCCTTTACCAACAGGATTGACATTATCTAGGTCAACTACACGTGTGCAACGAAAATGTCTATCCTTCCGCTTAAAAATATAGTGCATAACCTGCTTGCTTTTCATAATTACAGCAATAAAAAATAAACTAAAGTTAAAAATGGAGTTTGTTTACATCTGTTATTCATATTTAGTACAATCTTTTGATAATTTTGTGAAGATAAACAATTTTTTTATTCATCCGCGGTCATTCAACCGCGTTTACGCGAAGTGTTTGCCTATGGAAGAAAAACAAATCGAAAATGGCGTCTTCAATACTTTGCGTTCACACGAGTTTCTTGATTGGAATTTTAACTTGATTTAGCTTACGTCACAGACATTCAAGATGCCAGGTCATACACCTGGATCTTCAACCTCTTCGTCAGTAACAGAAGGTAAGAACTTTTTACTGATTTCGACGCGAAAAAGCCCGATAAACCGAAGCGATGAACAACCTCAGTTTGTCCATTTTCTGTTTCAGAGCTGTATTTTCTCATCGCCCGGTTTCTCGCCCAAGGGCCTTGCCGTGGTGCTGCAGAGGTATTTTAAGTCCCTTATTAATGAAATTAAATATCGTTTGGCTTATTTTTAAGTTTTTGTACTGTTCTTTCTAGGTTTTACAAAGAGAATTGAAGGAAAACCAGGTTGGTGTCTCAGCTGTTTTCAGTCAAGTTATATCCAAATTACGCGCTCTTTACGCTATTTTACGATGAAAATACGGGAAAACTGACTTGATTTTGATTGTCAATTGCTTATGAATGAAATTTTTTCGCGTTGTGTCAGTTTTTGCACGGAACATTAGAAATATTGAAAAATTATTTTTTTGAAGCTTTTACCAAAAAGAATCGACTGGGAAGGCAGGGAACACGAAAGAAGTTATGAAAATTTGGTACGTTTTGAAAATGCCGTATTTTCATGTTTTTTGCATGTGACGTGCATCTATGTGTGTTTTTCACTGTTTTTGTTTCGTTTTGTTCTTCATTTACAACATTAATTATCTGAGAAGGCCAAAAATGTCACCATATTCGATTTTTCCTGTTTTTACACTTTGTAAAGTAATTTAGCATGGATTCTAATAAACATTTTCTGGGGAGATTATCATATCTTCAGTACAAGGTCATTTCTCTCTGATGTCACACGCCTTTTCATTTCTCTCGATTTTGATTGGCTGAACATTAGTTCAAAGGTAAGAAGTAGTCAAAGGGTTTGAATTCTTATTGGCTCTCATTGACATAATGCAGAGGTCAGAAAGGTTAAATTTTCTTTTCAGTAAGAGGTTCAAAAAAGGGAGTACTATTTTCTTTAAATAGATTTAATGTCCTTTGCAGAATATATATATAGATAATTTTTTAAATTGCTTGTTATTCTTTGCCTATTTATTATCCTCATTGACTTGCTATCATAATTCTATATAATTCAATTTTATATGAAATTTATATGGATCCTTTTCATTGTAAAAAAAAAAAGAAATTTAGAAAAGAAAGAAAGAAAAAAAAAGAAAAACCCAAAAAACTTAATCCACCTTTTTTTAAATGAATTTTTATTTTAGTTTAATTGTGTGTGTGAGTGTGTGTGTGTCTTTTAATTTTTTCCGCTTTACTTTTTAACCCCTTCCATGGCAAAGATTTTGAGCATTTCTAGACAAATTGATATTAAGATTTCAATGCATTTTTGGGAGTATTTCTGGTAATTGTTGTGTATACCAATGTATATATATTCTGAAAGCAGGTATTGTGTTGTTTCTGAAAATGATTATAAAAATTTCATTTCAGTTGCCATGGCAACGAAATACACCATAATCATGCTGGAATTTCCATTTATTAAATAATGAGTTTCATTCTAGTTTTTTGCTTAGTTAAATATATTAAAAAATATTTTATTGTTGTGTTGAAAATTATGAAGATGTTGTGCAACATATATTAAAAAAATATTTTATTGTTGTGTTGAAAAATTAACGTTTGGCGAAGTTTTTGTTGATTTTTTACAAACCAATTTTAAGTATTTTGCCAAATTATATCATTTTGCCCTGGGATGTAATCATCAGAATTTAGCATTTTTACATATAATGTGTTACCCCTGCATTGATTTCGACAATGGCAAAATCGCTCAAATAGTGCGCAAAGTTTTACTCAAGCTAGTAAAAAATTGGTACAGCCAATAAAAATATTTTCTGCTTAATATTTTACCGTATTTATTTTCTCTTTCCAACGGTGCAAGATTTATTCTGATATTTCCAGTATTAACGAAGTTATGAATGTTTTTTCACACTATCCTTGTTTTTCAAGTCAGATGCGTAGAAAAGCATATATGCCATGTAAGGGGTTAAATGATTAATTGACTTGGATTAACAGTTCAGTACTAGCAAATTTGTACATGTAATTGTATGCATTGTGTTTTATTTTCCGTAGGTGGAACTAAACAGGCACATTAAATCGGACCACCTATTGAAGATATGTCAGCGACTGGGGCCCCTCCTAGACAAAGAGGTCAAACCCAGTGTCTGTGGGGTCCAGTCTCTACTGGGGGCTGGAAGTCAGTCACTACTCAGGACAAAAGAGGGTAAGATGTAAAGCTAATGTCAAATACACAGCACATGTATATATAGATCTATAAACACATAATTTGTTATCATTAAAAAGAAAATAGCTTGATGTAATCAACTGAATATATCTCATAAAGGTGGGTTTGCCCCCCCCCCCCCCCCCCACAAAATGGAGAATACCATCAAATGCATGAATGTATTGACAAATGACAATGTATTAAAACTTCATTTTTATTGTTTGAATGAGATAATTGAAAATGTACACCTTTCCTTCACAGGTATAGAAAACCCAGTATGGACCCCACCCACCCATGCAGTCACTCATCATCAGCGCCCTCTATTCCCTCCAAAAAACCTTGTCTGTCCAGAGTTTGGTAGGTCTTAATTTCAGATTACATACAAGTTATGAACAATGAGTACTTGTTTTGACTTATTAATAAATTGTCAGAAATACATTAGATAGAAAGTTTTTTTTTTAAATTAAATTTGCAAAATCAATGCTTTCTATACTGAACGTAATATTATGTAATACTTTTAAACTGAATGTTATGTAATACTTTGTAGTTTAGTACGTAATATACTGTACTACTTGTAGTCTACGTGATGCGGGGAAGGGAGATGTGTGGACAAGCCCGCAATGACCACCTGTGTCCTAACCACTTCTACACCAAGGTCAGCATGCACGCTCGTAAGCTGGGGCACCTGTCAGCCGTGTACTGTGTGTCATTCGACAGGACAGGCCACTACATATTTACAGTAAGTTTATACACATATTGCTTAAAAAGTGTTTAACTGTGGCTCTCTTACGGCTCATGGAGAACCTTAATGTAGCTTTATATAATAATACTATTAGAATAATAAAAAAAAATTTCATTTATTCAGTAACATAGCCAGAGCATGAACTTTCAAAAGAATTTGATAGATTTTTTTGAGGCGCATCATTTTCGAGGCAACCTCATTGCGATCACCTGGCAATTCTTTCTTATCTAAACTGCGGTGGCAAAGGACTCAACAATATTGATTCTTAACACGTTATTAAAAATAGTGCTAATGTACATTGACAAGTTGGCGATATCCATTGTTATTTTTAAACAGCTAATAACATAAAATCTCACATATACATGTTGTTTTTACTTTGAATCAACAGAGGTTACAAAAAATGAGAAAATAAACAATTAAAACAAAGAGAGAAAACAACAACAAACGTGCCCTGCGCGGAGTAAGATCTATTTGCATAACAACAGCTCGTACTGTAAATTACTACGTTTTGTATCAGGTTCATAATAAACTGTATACCACGCCCGATTGCTTATTTTAGTCCCGTATAATTTACATGAACATTTCATGTATATAACATTTGTTATATATTGTGCCATTTATATTGGGAAAAAGTTAAAAACAAAGAGTGATATTTATAAAAGTGCACATAATGAAAGAAACTGAAATGATTCAGATATGAAATTATATAAATTTATTCAATAATCATTACTAGTAATTTCTATATTGACCTTCATTATTTCATCTTTCTAATAGTAAAAGAATAAAAATAAAAAAAGAATTAAAATACAATTGAAATCAATTATGATTTAATTTAAATATCAATTAATTATAACCGATATATCAGACAATCTTTTTAAAAAAAAAAGTTTTTCCTCTCCTGCACATGATCGATTGGCTAAAACTGAGAGCCATGGCTCAATTTTTTTAACCTCAAAGAAACGTTAGTTATTTCTTAAATTCTTATTCCTGGATTCTTTCATTCCCTTAACATTGATGTTGAATTTCTCTAAGAAAAAAAAAGTTTTATACCCTCAATGCGATGCGCCTCTCAGGCCGTCAGGCCTTTGATTTTAATTACATGTACATGTATTTATAATATGTTTGAGTTAGCCAGCTGCAATGTCATTGAGAGATGTAGAATATTATAGGTGTAAATTAATATCAAGGTTTTCTATAAACTCTGATGTATTGAATGAAGAATGTAATATTTGCAAATTAATATAATTTTCTTAAGAAAAATAATTTTGTTCCTTTCCACATTAGGGAGCTGATGATGCATTAATCAAAATCTGGAGAGCATGTAATGGACGACTAATGGCTACTCTCAGGGGACATAACTCTGAAATCACTGACATCGCTGTAAACTACGAGAACACACTGCTAGCCTCGGGAAGCTGTGATAAAACAATTAGAGTGTGGTGTCTGAGGACCAAGGCTCCCATAGCAGTACTACAGAGTCACACAGGGACCATCACCTCACTTCAGGTCAGTGGGGGAAGGGGGCTGGTAGAGGGGAGGATTATGTAGAGGTTTTTAAACATTTAAAGCAGAATGTTAGATTGTTATGTTTTTAGAAACAAATCAAGATGAATCCAATTTTTTAAAACATATTGTACACATAAACATAGGTATGAAGAACTTTTCCAGGTCTTTGTACTTATTTTTTCCCTTTTTTCAAGAAAGTATGTTTGATTGGTGTACAAATTGACAAGTTTTGTTCAAAATGAATATAAATACATTTTTTTCTTTTAGTTTTGTCCCCAGGCCAAGGGTGAGTCGCGGGTCCTGATGTCAACAGGAGGGGACGGCTGTGTCTGTTTCTGGGTCTGGGACGTGACCACCAACACATTCAAGTAAGAACTTGGCAGCATTCTGCTGATTATTAATGTAGCCTTTGACCACCAATACTTTCAAGTAACAATTCACCTACATTCTGATTGTTTTACTTGTGATATCAAAATTGATTGTTTTTCAATAGCTAATTTTATCTGCATTATCATTGAAGGTTTGAATCGAATTCTGGTGAACATAGTAAATGAATTGTATATTTTCTCCATTGCTTTATGATAAAGTAGAAAATTTCCAATTAATTAAACATAAAGAAGAGATATAAGGGCATGTTACTTGAGTACTTTACCATCTTTACCCAATTTACAGTGCTAAACCTCACAAGTTTATAGAGCGGTCGAGGGCCGGGGCCCAGATGTTGTGTTCCTCCTTCAGTCCGGGGGGCGTGTTCCTGGCCACAGGAAGTGCTGATCATGTGATCAGGGTTTACTTCCTGCACACCACAAAACCAGAGAAAATCTGTGAGCTGGAGTCCCACACAGTGAGTGATATGAAACTTTATAGATCTTACTCTGGAAGTTAAAGTTGATAGATTGTTCATTGTCTTTTCAAAAAATATATTTGGAATGTGTAATGTACATGAAATGCAATGTATAATTTGCAATCATAGAAAATCATTTGGTTCCATTTATTTGGCAATTTATAATCAAATGTTTTGATTGAAAAAATTCACAGAAAATTGTTAGTTGTAGGAATAACTTGTTATGAAGGCATTGCTTTTTATGGGGTAAAATATTCATTGTTTTCATGATTTGAAGAGACCTATAAAGTAAAGTCCTCACTGTAATCTTAAAATGTCTAAAACATACAACTCTACATTCTTTTTTGACTGTAGTAATAACTCTACCTTTAAAGTAAAAGTTGTTGAAATCAAGCTTTCACTTAAGCGAGATGTTTGCTCCTTGTAGGACAGAGTAGACAGTATTTGTTACTGTAACCATGGAGACAGGTTTGTCAGTGGGAGTAAGGATGGAACAGCCAGGATTTGGCGGTACGACAGACAGGAGTGGAAGGCCCTGGTCCTCTACATGAACACAACTCTAGAATGGTATGTATTGACACACAAATCTAATTAACCTTTCAAGGACCCTTTAAAAGCAAATTTAATTGAAATAGGAGAAAGGATATGTAATAAAGCAATGAAAATTTTGCTAGAAATTGATTATATTGCAGAACCATTAAGTTGTAAATAAAAAAAAAAAATCAGAGCATCACAAAGCTGTTGTATTGTGATTTTAGCTGCAATGAAACTGTATGATTTCTAGATTATTACCTTGAAAATTGTTATCTTTTACAATTCAGCACAAACAAAATAGATTTAGAAGACATTAAGAAATATTGTGTTACCATGGTATCCTGGAATATGGATGACTCCTTGGTGATTACTGCAGTCAATGATTTCTCTATCAAACTCTGGAATTCCAACACAGGCAAACTGGTTCATGTACTCAGGGTAGGTATCTTCTGAAATTAAACAGAATGATTTCAAGTGTACAATTTGACAATTTTTATACAAGAATCATTATAATTAATGCTCATAATCATTTCATGTGAAAAAAAGTGAAAATAGTAAATTTATTTTAGAATTTTGTTTAATAATGAGTTGATGCAGTAAAGATTTGGCATTATACATGTAATAACATATACATCTAAATTGTGCCCCGTATTTCACAGGACCATGAAGATGAGATTTTTGTGTTGGAGCATTGTCCTACAGAGCCCAGAATTATGTTGAGTGCCGGCCATGATGGAAATATTGTTATCTGGGACCTCATTAAAGGGGAGAAAATCAAGTCCTTCTTTAACATGGTAATTCAAAACATGTTAATTTTTGAATTGCATCCTTAACAGTAAATAGGACAGACACTAGAATGATCAGAGCTAAATTTATTAGAACATTTTTAGAGTTTATTCTTTCCTCTTTTTCAAAGGAAATATTTTTTCTTCTTTATTGGTATTGCTTACTATTGATAGCATTGTTTGTATCTGAATGTTTTAGATAGAGGGCCAGGGACATGGAGCCGTGTTTGACATTAAGTTTGCCCCAGACGGCCTGAGTTTCGCTGCCACAGACTCACATGGGCATCTGCTGCTGTTTGGATTCGGTTCCAACGAAAAGCATAAACAGGTACGGGTCATAATCAGGGGCTGCAATTTCAGTTGGATACTGTAAACCAACTATTATTCGTCTCATCTTTTATTCACAATATGTCAGTTTGAAATCAATCGGTGACGATTAATTTTCACAAATAAGGAGACATTTTCTACAAAAACAAAGCAAAATAAGTGGTTCACGGAGATAAATATTCGCAACTTAAAGTAGGTTTTGAAACCCGTGAATATTTCTCGCACGCCAATAAAAGTTGGTTTACAGTATATTTAAATTTATCTAATTTTGAAGTTTCAGTAGTATTTTAAAATTTCAGTTTTGATTATGAATGGTCACTTTCATTCAGTTCCTTAGAAAAATTAAACTGTTAACAGCTGTTATTAACATATTTTATGCATTTTTGTAGTCTTTTAAAATTGAGTTCCCTAGTAAGATTTTTTATAAATTAACAGGTCCCGGAGGAGGTTTTCTTTCACACTGATTACCGTCCGCTGATGCGGGATGCTAATAACTACGTCCTGGACGAGCAGACCCAGCAGCCTCCCCATCTCATGCCGCCGCCCTTCCTTGTGGACATTGACGGTAATCCCTACCCCCCAAGGTTCCAGAAGCTGGTACCGGGGAGGGAACACTGTAACAATGATCAGCTGATACCTCAGATGCAGGTCAATGAAGAAGGTATTGAATAGGATTCAATATCCACTCTATGTAGTCTCCTAATTATTGATTGATAGACTGACATTGAAATCTTTCACTTCATGAATTTATCATGATCTTAATGTGATTATCAATCCTGATAAAAATTCTTCACCAACATACATGTATTTACAACATTCATTCATTAGAAACAAACATATTTACATTTCATTTTGATAATAATGAAATTCTTGATGATTATGTACTCATCCTATACATTTATTGATGTGTTGCTGTTTATGGTGACCTCTGATTCCTTCAGGGTCTCAGGAGGTGGTAGGGGACCTTGATGCTCTGATAGAGGAGAACCACCCAGAGGAACCACCCCATGCCGAGCCCCTCCCCCCAGAACCGCTACCTCAGGACCACCGCCCAAGTATTGACAACATGATTGAACAGTTACAGAGAGAACAGGACCAGAGGATAGCCAGAGAGGGGCTGGAACCCCTAGGAAGTCCCCCACCCGCATTGGGGTCACCCAGAGTTCACAGGTCAAACTCAGGTCAGCATGCTTTGGCTTAATTGTTAGATTTACCATAGGCACAAGTCAGTACAATCTGGCCTGCCTGTATGTTTTGGGCTTCTGCATCATAAACTCTTTTTAAGTAACAAACTTGTGAGTTTCTTATCCGTAATTATTGTGTTGAAATGAAATTAGGTTAAAGATTTACATTTTGACTTCTTCTTCTTCTTTGATTATTGTAGTTGGCAATGTTGGGGGAAGGAGAATCGGTGAGAGGGAGGGAGTGCGGCAGTCCCTGGGTAATATTACCCAGAGAGCCACACAGTCAGACATCGCAGCCTGGAGTCGCAGAGTGGTTGTGAAAGAACTCGACACTGCTGCCTTATTGTAAGTTTGAATGTTAAACTCAATGTTTCAAAGAGGTTAGGCCGAGTTATTGTTTCTAATGGTATTTCTGTTCATTTTGATTGTTACTACTCATGCATGACTAGGTTGTGTATAATGTTTGCAGGAGAGATGAAGAACAGAGAATGGCCTATGCAAATGAGGAGGCAAAACATTTTATGGCAGAAAGAAAGAAAAAGCCCTGTCATTTTGATGTAAGACATATTTATGCTTGAAAAATATACATATAAAAATAAATAGATATTTGTGTAATTGAATATTTACATGGTAAATCCAATTTCGTAGGCTGAATCCAGTGACTCTGGATCTCACATTAAAACAAGACGTAAACACAAAAACCGGCGTGACAATGTGGGAAATCAGCGTGAGAATGAGGAGGTGGCGACTAATCGACTGGTGACGCGGGCTCTGTATGACACCGAGGAGGAAGAGGTAAACAGGCACTGTATTAACTGACGAGTCACTCAATAGACAGGGAATCTGTCTCTATCAATTTATCATAATTCTTGTTATTTATCAGCTAATTTTTTATTTTAATTCACGTTTGAAAAATGTTTTATCTGATGGAATTTTTCATCTGTAATCCAGATTTTCGAGATTACTAATTAAAATACTTAGATACATGTTTTCTTCTTTACCTTACAGGAGGAAGAAAATGCTGAGGCCTCTAACTCTGACGTTATGTTCAGCAGTGATGATAACGAAGATGGGTAAGATTAAAGAAAATTAGTTCAAATCTTGCATACTCTTTACAATAATATTTAGTCAATCTACAAATTTATTAAATTTATTTCTGTAGCATTCAATATAAATTTGAATTAACTGATGTGCAGTTTACTTTGTAAGCTATTTTGTATTTTTTGCTTGACAGGAGGAGGAAAATGCTGAGGCCTCAAACTCTGATGTCGTGTTCAGCAGTGATGATAACGACGATGGGTAAAGTGTATGTGTCTATTTGGTTAAAAAGACTTTGATCGTATTAATTAATCGTCGCGAAGAATGGTTTTTTGTAAATCGCATTTAATGTAAATTTTAGGTAATAAAAGTTGGTTTACAGTAATTTCCTGTTTCCCAGCAAAGCCTAATACATTGTAAGTATGAATTTTAAGATTACATTTTAGTCCAGAAGATAGTGAGTTTATTGCATCATGTTTATTTTTGGCACAGAGAGTCCAGTGAGTATTCTGACTGGGTGGGAGATGCTGGGGTCAGTCTCCAGCCCCCAAAACGCAAGTCCAAGCGACAGGTCAAACGACGTAAAATGTCGTCTTCAGAGGACGAGGAGGAGGTAGAGGTCGTAGACGATGATGATGACGATGACAACTTCGAGGAAGAGAGCACGCACGACTCGGCAAGGAGTTCCAGTAGTCGTCGACAACAGCCAAAGAGGAAAAAACCACCCCCACCCACCCGTAAAAAGCCATCGAAGAATAAACCAGTGAGATTGAATTTTTCTTGACCTCTCTGAACTAATCATCACCCTGTGTTTCTTTTTGTATCAATGTTCTGTCTTTAATAGAAGACTGTCACATTGCTTTAAGATTTACTTGTCCATGTGTAAACATGCAGATGAAGAGCAAAACAACCATGTGATTTTAAATAAGTATTGAAATGGATTTTAATAAGATGGGCAATTTTGGCAAGGTCCCCTTTTTCAAGCTTGGTGAACAAATCAAAAAAACAAAAAATAATTGAAAACCGTAATTTTGCCTAATGCTTGCAATTGGATCATAAAAATGTAATCTTAACACAACTTGTAAAAGTTGTTATCAGCCAAAATTACCTGCATACCATAATGTATTTCTCTATCTAATTCATTGCATTTTTTGCTACAGTGTATAGATTTTGAAAATTTTATGCACAGAGTTGTAGAAAGTGATTATTTTTAATGTAACATTGCACATTTGTAGCATCTAACTCTCACAATCTGTGTAACCCATTTTCATTCATCTATTTCATCCTGTTCTCAATATGTACATTTGTCAAATTATGATCTTGTGTATTATTGATCATCATGATCTGGTAAAATAAAAATAGTTCAATCAAATGTACAGTTTTATAACTGAGTGAGCATTAAAAAAAGCAATTATTTTATTATCCTTGAAAGACTTGCTTGAAATTTCCTTCTGAAAAGGTGTGCTGAAAAAAGGGTATTTGTATATATATCTTGCTGATTTATTTTCAGAGAAAAGAAAAGATCGTCAAAAAGATGGAGGATATTTCTGAACTTCCAGAAGAGTTTCGTCCTCCGGAATGGTTGACAGACGTCATTCCCAGGAAGTCTCCGTACGTGCCGCAGATGGGAGATGACGTCATGTACTTCAAACAGGGTCATGAACTTTACCTCCTCGCCGTGAAGAAACGCAATGTCTACAAATTTGATATACGCAAGAACCAGCCCTGGCACTTGAATCAAAACCTCAGGGTGAGACTTTAGATACCATTTATATTTCCATCATTTCTTGTCCAATTTGTCCAAGTGTACTTAATATAAATGTAAGGCATACAGTAACAGTCTAGAAAATCCGTGTAATTTTCTACCTGCGGACCAAACAGAAATTGAGATTTCGCGGAATTATGATTCCATGGAAAAAAGTGTGTCTACAGTATTTTGTGGGCAAGTACATGTACATCTGGATATGAAACAGGCCAAGAATTTTTTACAGCTTGATGTATGAAATGCGTCTTTCAGAATCATTTGATGATAGTGTCTTTTAATTTTAGTAACAGATATATGTGTATCAAGTATGAAATGAGTTTTAAAAAAATATCTTTTAAAATCATTTTACAAGAGAACTTTATAATTGTAGGAACAAGAACACATGAAGATTGTAGGAATCAAGTATGAAGTCCGTCCCCCTCGACTCTGCTGTCTTAAGATGGCTTACGTTGACCCGGAAACCGGGAAACCCACAAAGAACTCATTTACATTTAAGTGAGTGTGTACTGTCAGATTTTACCTGTATAATCAGTATGTACATGAATGTACTGTGTGTTTCTTACAAGGGTTAGATCTTTGAAATGGTAATTACTTGTATATCCATATGATGTACAAGTTTGTATATGTACAGCAACTGCAACTGCAGGCATTTTCTGTGGTTTGTTACCTGGTAACTAAAAAATGTAATGATTTTGATAATTGTCTGATTGAGTATCTTGTCAAAAACTCTGTTACTAATAAGCTTTATGATATTACAGGTACCATGATATGCCTGATGTCATCGATTTCATCGTTCTAAAACAGTCCTATGACACAGCTATGAGGAGAAAATGGAAAGCAGGTTTGTTTTCTGATAAAGTCAATATATTATAAATCTAAAGATTTACTATATTTGAAGGTGGACAGTATTTACCCATATACAGTATTTCTTTTAAGTTCTGATTTGATAATGAAATCTTGGCATACTTGATTTTTAAAAAGATGTTGCTTTCTAAAGGAAATTCAGAATATCCTGGTGTACATGTAAGATCGTATTTTATAAAGGTGACAGATTCCGTTCCATGATTGATGATGCCTGGTGGTTTGGGACCATTGTCAGTCAGAGTCCGTATGAAGCCATTTATCCTGATAGTATGTTCCAGTGCTTCATTGTCAAGTAAGTACATATATGTATGTGTATTGAAACCAATAAAGGCAGCAAACTGTGAAAAATCTTTGGTTATATTGGCACAATCTGTCGTTACTTGTCCATATGAAGAAACCTGTTGTACATATTTAATAGAAAGGATTATAAAATTAAGCTGCCTGTTTGTTGCAGTTGGGACAATGGAGAGACAGAGAGACTGAGTCCGTGGGACATGGAGCCTGTCGATCAAAATCGTAAGGCATTTATTCCAGCAGTATTTACATGTATTTTCTTGGAAAAATTGGAAATATTTTTGTTAGTTAGTGTAATTGATCATTCATACCAAAATAAACATTTGTCTGCACTGTTAATTAAATGTTCCATTTTTGAAATGTATTTACATATTGTAGCATTAAATTTCAATTCTAAACCGAATTTTTTTCCTTCTAAAAATTTGAAAATTAGGTATAAAGGAATAAAAACATGTCAGACATTTTGTGATTTTGTGTGTTGTTGATTAGATCTGCCAGCCCGTAACGAGTCCAGTGTACCCGTACAGCCGGAGGAGTTAGGGTCCCTGATGTACACCCCTGTGGAGGGGGAGTGGCCGTCGTGTGGGCGTGATGCTGAGTGTGACCGTATTGCCCACGGGATGGAGAGCATCATGCAGCATTCTATAGCAGAGCAGTTTCTGACACCGGTGGATCTCAATGTGTTCCCAATCTACGGCATCATCATAGAATACCTCATTGATCTCACCACCATCAAATCTCGACTAGAGAATAGATTCTACAGGTAAGATTGTTCATTCAAAATACATTTTACTCAAGTGACTTAGTGAAACTTGGATTTATTTTGTAAGATATGCATGTTAATGTAGGACAATATATTTATGATACTGATTCTCAGTAAATACTGTTTTGTACAGGAGAGTGAGTGCCCTGCAGTTTGACATTCGATATATTGAACACAATGCCAAGGCCTTCAATGAGCCAGGTACTCCCATTGTGAAAAGTGCCAGAATTGTTACAGAGGCCCTTCTCAGGTTTACCAGGTAATTCTCAGAATGTGTCTTATAATGAGTAAGGAGAATTTAAGTTTGTCTTTCTTTAAATGAGTTAGAGTTTATGTGTAATGCAGTAATACTTTCAGTATACTATACTTTACTGTTTCCAGTGATACTGATTGTACTGATCCTATGCCGATCTTGAATCAGCTGTGTCACCGAGAAAAAGTGGGGGGCGTGTCCTCTGGTAGTGAAACTGAAGATACCTCGGACAACAACAGGCTCAAGCATGTAAGTCAAACTGAAAGTTTGTAGTGGGAAGATTCATATTCTTTTTAAGTGTTACATTCACTGTTCATACATGTATATTTTTAGCTCTTCTGATCTTTGCTACCATTTGTGCGGTGTGCGGTGCGGTGTGCGTTAACTTTTTAGAATACACAAAGTGTCAAATTTGTCAAGGGTTCCTTGGCCCAACTTTATGCTAAAATAAGGGTTGGGACCTTGAATCAAGGGGAGATAATCAGGAAAACAAAACAAAAAGTACTGGTTGCTAAAAAATCTTCTTCTCCAGAATTTTAGATATACCATTACGTAATCAAAAAATTAAAAATTGTTCAAGGCATGACCCTGGGGCAAAGGGCGTGGTCTCAAGGTCACTTTAAAGTTGACCTAAATTTAGTTTAAAAATGTTCATATTTTGCTTACAATGGACTAGGATCATCAAATCTTGTAAGTTGATGCATCTTAGGACTTCACATCATGTTATCTGACTCAAAAGTAGGTCACGACCTATTTTTATGTCACATTTGTTTTCAAAGATTTAAAGATTTTGGATACTTTAAGTATATTTCAAACTTAGAAATTTGAAGTCACAATAACCGTGACCTAAAACTTTATATTAAAAACATTTACATTATCACACTGAAAGGTAGAATCATCAAATCAGTTGTTCTTTTAAAATATTTTCAAAAAGCTCACTGTGACCTACTTTTAGAATTTTGCAGGCATTAGTTTTCAAATAGTTTAAATAGCATATTTTGATTACCTAAACCTATGATCATAAACTTGGTCAGGAGATGCATCTGGCAATCAAAAAATGTCAACCAAAATGTAGGTCAACCTTTACATTTAAGTGAATTGGCTTAGACCAAACTTTGTGAGTTGATGCATCTTGGGTTTTTGGATAGTGGCAACCAAAAATTAGGTCACAGTGACCTTATTTCGACATTTTATGGCTATATTTAAGTATCTCCGATACTTATTGGCTTAGAATCATCAAACTTTGTCAGTTGATGCATCTTGGGTTTTAGAAACCATAGGTCACGGTGACCTAACATTTTATGTATATTTAAGTACTCTAGCTTTTTGGTTTAGAATCATAATATTTTGTCAAATTATGCACATTGGTTTTTTTTAGGTCATGGTGACCTATTTTGACCTATTTATTGGCTTAGAATTATCAAACTTGGTCAGCAGATGCATCTTGGGACTCTAAAAAATGTCAACCAAAATGAAGGTCACGATGACCTACTTTCAACATTTTATGGCTATATTTTAGTATTCTCCGGTACTTATTGGCTTATAAACTTTGTCAGTTGATGCATCTTGTTTTCGAACCAAAAAGTAGGTCACAGTGACCTACTTTTTGACATTTTATGGCTATATTTATCTATCTCTAGTACTTATCGATTTAGAATCATCATACTTTGTCAGTTGATGCATCTTGGATTTTCTGAGAATGTTGACCTAAAAGTAGGTTATGGTGACCTACTTTTGAATATCTCAGGTATTTATTGGCTTAGAATTATCAAACTTGGTCAGCAGATGCATCTTGGAGAATTGTCAACCAAAATGTAGGTCACGATTTCTACTTTCGACATTTTATGGCTATATTTAAGATCTTGGTACTTATTGTTAAGAATCATCATACTTTGTCAGTTGATGCATCTTGGGTTTTCTTTGTTGACCAAAGAGTAGGTCACAGTGACCTACTTTTGAATATCTCAGGTATTTATTGGCTTAGAATTATCAAACTTAGTCAGCAGATGCATCTTGGGACTCTGAAAAATGTTGACTAAAGTGTACGTCAAGATGACCTACTTTCGACATTTTATGGGTATATTTAAGTATCTTAGGTATTTATTGGCTTAGAATAATCAAACTTTGTCACTTGATGCATTTTGTGATGTCCAAAATGTAGACTGAAAAGTTTGTAATTGGCTAAGAATCATCAAACTTTGTCAGGTGATGCAACTTTTTTAATAGGATACTTAGGGTTAGAGGCTTCAAATACAAGTGATAAGTTGTACAATTTATCAGAAGAGCGATTCAAGGCCCTTGGGCCTCTTGTTTGAAATGCAGACTTTTGTTTATGAATGTAGTCAGATGATGACCAGCCAGGAACCAGCACAAGGAGAAAGTCAGCACCACCAGTCAATAAAACACCTGACTCCTGGAAATCCGAGTGCCTTAATCTTCTGGAGTCCGTATTCCAGTGTGAGGATTCTAGTCCATTCAGATTCCCAGTCGATCCAGATGAAATCCCGGTAAGCTTGAAACATTTGAAGACTCGTGCTGTAAAAATGTTGAAAATGCATTGATTATCAGACAAAGTAAAATGTCCCTGTGATACAATATGTATTTCATGACTGAAGTTTTGCTTTATCCTTAGGAATACTTTGACATCATTGAGCACCCGATGGATCTGTCCACCGTTAAGGAGAACCTACTGAGAGACAAGTACTCCAACCCTAACAGTCTGTTTAAAGACTTCAGACTTATATTCTCCAACTCCAGGACATTTAATACCAACAAACGCTCACGGGTAAGCCACTTCAAACCATGATCTCAATAACGCTGGGTAAAATGTTATTTATTTTCTGGAAACTAGAATTTATCTTTTGTCTATATTATTTAAATCTGACCTTGACTTTGTCTACATCATTTATAGATATATGTCATTGCATTGGGATTATTTGAACTTGACTTTGTTTAAATTTGCCATAACATTGAAGTTATCCAACCTTGACTTTTGAGATGCATGCCATGACATTGATATTTACTGACCTTGACCTCGTAGATACATGCCATGATATTTAAATTATTTGGCCTTAAATATGTAGATATATGCCTTGACATTGAGATTATTTGATCTTGACCTTGTAGATATGCCATGACATTGAGATTATTTTACCTTGACCTTGTAGATATATACCCTGTCATTGAAATTATCTGACCTTGACTTTGTAGATATATGCTATGACCTTGAGATTATCGGCCCTGATTGAGGAGAAAATGAAGGACATAATCAGTGGGTGGAATTCGGCTGTCAAACAGAAGAAGAGCTCCCCTCGTCTCTCCCAGAGTAACTACAGCTCCAAAACAGAAAGGTCAGTGTAGACACTCAAAGTCAGGTAATCAGTTTGTATGAATAAAGTCCCTTTGATTTATTATTTGAGATGAAGCACCAGCAAGGATTTTTATCTATAGTCTAAATGAAAGCAAACCTTTGCTAGAAATCAAGAAAATTGTATTTACTGTGAAATCTCCATGGGATATTTTAGTTCAAGGTGTAAAGAGATAAAATTGTCATAATTACCAGACTTGCCTAGTAATGTTCTTCACAGCCATGACTGTGTAACCTTTTCCTACTCACCATAAAATGTTAATATTGTCTTTGTGATACAGCAGCAGCAGGAGTTATAGGAACCAGCCTCGTAGAATGGCAGCAACAGCAGCGTCGTCCAATATCCGGGCCAGCTCTCTCCAAAGTGAGGCAGGACCCTCGACCTCTGGAGCCATGGAAACCACCAACTCTGACCTCAATACGTCTGCCACAACATTAGAGGTAGATGATTTTGAGGACGATGATGATGATGATTATGAACCAGTGAAACCTAGGACCTCCTCTCCCAGAAAAAGACCAGGTTAGTACACATAACTGTGTTTATCCTCACCAAGAAAAGGACAAGGTCAGTACACAGTTTTGATATGTATAAGTTATCCTCTCCCAGAAAAAATGCCAGGTCATATAACAGATATTTTGTTCAACATTAGAAAAGTATTAAAGTAAAAAAAATTCACTTAAAATAGTGAAACTGTTACATTTACAACATTTAAATCAGGGCATTCATTTAATATTTCAAAAAAGTTTGTGAATAAAAAAAATTTGGACTTTACAGTCTGTAATCTATTAAATTAACTTGGACTTTATTTTCTGTACTATTAACCATTAGCTTAGCGTTTATTTTCTGTACTATTAACTTCTGTTTATCTTCTCTGTAAAACCATTAAAGTACTTTATTTTTGTAAATTAACCATTAACTTGGACTTTATTTTCTGTTACTAAATACAAAAATTAACTTGGACTTTATTTTCTATACTATTAACCATTAACTTGGACTTTATTTTCTGTACTATTAACTGTTATCTTGGACTTTATTTTGTGTACAGTGAGGAAACCTGTACCCAAGCCTCCTGTAGAGAGTAACCACTTTGACTCAGACACAGAACTAGAGGAGGATCAAACAGAGAGTGAGGAGGAGGAGGTGGTCTGCAAGGTCAAAAGGTCAACCAGGAACAGAGAGGACAGTGACAATGAAGAACCAGCAGTTCGCAATGTTAAAAGGCCAACAAGGAATAGGGGTAAGACATAGAAATATCCTGTGATCATTTAACACAGACATCAGGTATTCCAGGCATTGTGCATTATGTCCTTTATACATATTTACTAAGAAATATTCGAAGGTTTATATTGGCCTTCTAAAAGAACAAGAAAGCATTTTAAAGTAATTTAATCATGATCTTAATATCGATGGACACATTCAGTATTAACATGCAATCTGTATGCATTCATATATTGTGAACAGAAATATGACTCAGGTAATCAAACTGCCAAGGAGCTCCTGGGAATTTTTTTAAAATAAAAATTTATTTGAGCTTTTGTAATCAAAATTATTTTGTTTTTTTTTTTAAACATTACCTCATTATTAACAGTAAAAAGGCCTCTGACAAATGGAAATGCAAGCAACCATTACACCACTCGGGCCTCTACAGGGTCAATCAAGGTCAAACACTTTAAGAAGAGTGGATCTTACTCTGAATCGGACACCCAGTGTAGTGACAATGAATCAGCTGAATCATCTAATGAGTCATCGTCAGATTCATCATCATCATCAGATTCTAAAACGGAGTCGGACTCAAAATCTAGTGACTCTGAAGAAAGCCCCATCACCCGGCCAAAGAGGATGGCTCCACGGTTACGGACTGAAGTTGACTCCAGTAGGAGCCAACCGAACAAATCGCGGGAGGGGAAGGGTAAAGCCAGTGCCTCGGGGTCTCGACAAACTCGTAATCAGGGAAAACGAACAGTTCGTTATGAGGAGGACAGTGACTTTGAGTACGGTGATGGTGCATCATCATCCTACAGGACTAAAAAACGGGCTCGTTATATTTCCCCGGAGGAAAACAGTGATACTGAGGAATCGGATGGAAATTCAGAGGTCATGAAAAGCAGTCGAGGTCGAATTAGAAAACTTACGCCCCGGGCCAGGGCTAACCTACGACATTAACGTCATAATAGGCATCAAGTGTTTACATTGCTCAATATGGAAGACATTAGTTCCAAATTCATGAATTGTTCCGATAAATATTTCTCATGGTAATCAAAATTTCGGCTGTACAATATCTACCAGTGCAGGGTGTTTTGAACTGCTGTGGTTTTTGTTAGACTATCTGTTACCTCAGTCAAGTGCACAACTTACTTTTACCTCAAGCAAGCTTAGTTTATTATCAAATCATTTCATACATTTTTCTTATTCTACAATGTTCTATGATTATTACTAACTTCATTTAGATTTTTATAGAATGCAATTTATGAACTGATAAAGAATTTTTAAGGATACTAGATACAAAACTTAGTAATATAGACAAAAATCTCCCAAGCTGCTATGCAGAAAAAATTTTGGATAAAAAATATGACCTATTATAATTACCCAAATACAACATACTCAGCAGCTATAGGGGAAATGTGTCATTTATATGAATTAACTTGTAAACTTCTTACATTTTCTCTATTCATCTGGTCTTCCATTACAAACATCATGTTCATTTTTCAAGCAGGAGATATTGCTACAACAGATGCAATAAAAATGTGCCAAATATCACCTTCATTTCACTGTATCATGTTTTGTAATAGAACTTCTATGCAAGTTCATAAAAAGTGCTTTCATCCTTGCTAGCAATTTTTTTTTAAGGTTCATAAACCCTCTGCTCACTCATATGAAATTTTTCTTTAACTTTTATGATTTTCCAATGATAAATGTACCGTATATGCTGAATAAAATAGAAACAGTTATAGCATGGCTTGCGGGGCAAAATTTGACAAAAAAGGCACGTAAACTTGACAAAGTTATAAAGGAATAATAGAAATTTGTGTCATTAAGAGTTATCTCTCTTATCAGAGTATCATTGTACCTTAATTGTCAAATCTGTATAAAATGATATTTGAATTAACTCAACATTATAAGCGATAAGGAATTTGCAACCTGTTTGAGAACTTCCTTTATTTCTTCTTCAAACCAAGAAAAATCTTTAATTTCATACAATTTGAAATATGTTTTCAAAAGTAGTAGGATTTAATAGGGGCTTTCTTTTGTGTGGAGAGTACTAAATGAAGAAAATTAAAGTTGTGTTTTCAGGTTTCAGGTATCCAAAAAAAACAAAACAAAACTATTTCCTATTTTGTAACTTACATCTACATCTTAGATTTATATGAAATATCAGAGATGTACTGGTATATTTGTGTAGTGTTGCAAAAAATTCTTAAGAATTTTGGCATTTTAACAAAAAAATGGTATTATAATCATATTTAGCCATTTTCCTTGAAATGCCACAATTCTCCATAACTAAAACCAATTTCACAAACCAAAGTTTTTGTTTTGTTCTGGATTATCTTTTTTACTCAAAATTATAATTTTTTGTGTATTTTTTTTTTCTGTAGATCCCACAAATTTTGAATCTGCTTTTTTCTCTAAAGACTCGAATGTTGTTTAATTCTAAATTATGTGGCTTTAATAAATAAAACTGAGAAATGAACTTTATGAATAAAAAATTTAAATAAAAGATACATTTTACAAACAATACATAACATTTTTTTCATGTAGATTGACATCTTAGTAAAACTTGATGCCTACTGGTTTATGTATTGTATTTTTTTTTTCCATGGAACACAATTCATTCACATTGATATTTGATCTCACTGCCTGAGTATATTGCCTGAATCCTAGCTAAGGGTGACTGCTGCTTGTATGGTGGACTGCTAGTGGATTGTGTACATTTTTTCTGTTATTTATGTGTTGAGACAGTTGTTGCTTTGTTATACATTTACAAACTTTTTGATAACATTTAAAGTACAATAAATAATGACTTAAAAGTGACTTGATGTCTTTTGTTAATGGATGTGAAATTTAAAAACAAAGACCTCCCCCCCTCCCCCCAAGTAAAAAGGATCAAATTTATATTCAAAATTTCTAATTATTGTGAAAATTATGTACCAGTCAGAGGCACACATTTATTGAAAGTGATCTCCAATAATGCTCATCACGAGGAGTAAGATCCTGTGTCCAATTTGACCTTGTGACCTCAAAATCAACACAATCATGTCATCTACTTCTTAGTGAAACAAATGAACCAAGCTTTATTTGTCTGCCAAGCAAAGGATTTTCAAGATACTGAGCAGTCAGTATTTTCCTCTTTTTGGTTATACATTGTGGCTCCTGAATCAGTAGAGGCCATTTCTCTTTGAGAGGAACAAATTAATGTACCAAAGTTTGATATTGGTCAGGCAAAGGTTTCTGTGAACCTATACAGTGTGACTGTGAACTTTAAATCAATAGGTGTAAGTTACTCTTTAGATAGAACCAGTACATGTATACCAGATTTGATGTCTTCTGAAAAGCAGATGATTCTTTAAAATATTGCATGAGAAGTCACTGTCTATCTGTCTCCATGTGACCCATGGTTTTGTGACCTCAAATCAAAGGTCATCTGCTACTTATGGGAAGACACTGTAACAAGTTAAAGATCTGTCAAGGAAAGGGATCCTAAGCAGACAATATTTTCCTATGTCCAAAATAGTATGACCTTCAAGCACATGGTTCTTAGAATATTGAGAATTCACTATCCAATTTCTGGTTTGACCCTCGGCTTTGTGACCTCAGCAAAATGGAGTCATATCCTTGTGGGGTGTCAAATAAGGGACCAAGTCAAAAGTATCTCACAGTAAAACTAGTATGGAAGAGTAATGGTTACACTGCATTCACAAAGTAACCTTCTGTCTCCAGATGCACCAAAGACATTAGGCCCCCTGCAGGTGAAACCAGAAGCGACTCTAAGTTTCGTCTGTGTCTGTCTCTCTGTACAGTTGTCTGTCTGTAACACTGTCATTTCCACATATCTCAAGACACCTTTGAGCATAGGAACTCCCTTTGATGGAAAGAAGACACATATTGCTCATGAGGTCAAAAGGTCAAGGTGATAAATAAAAAATTCTGTCAATTTTAATACTTTTGATTCTAGACAATATACATGTATCAAAAGGCCTTTGAACTTTTGCAATGACATTTTATACCACAACTCCCTATGGCCTGAGGAAGACACCTATTTATTTCTACAAATAGGAGACACGGATTCTCTGAATTAGCTTGTTCAAGTAGATATTATTACTGTGTTTATTAAATATAAAAGATATCATCAACATTTATTACATTTATTTTCTACCTGTACATTTTTACACCTGTATATACAATAAAACATCAAGTTTTCCCCAGCCCTGTTAATTTAGGTCTAATGGAGGCAAGGCTGATAAGAATAGCTTCTTCTGTACGAATAGTTCGACTTCCCTGGTTAGGGCAAGTGTTCATATAGTACTGAAACAACAGACTGGGGTCATCAATGTCCAGTGCTTCATCTGACTCCAGACTTGCCTCGAGTCCCTGTACACCACCGAATACAATCAGCGCATGACCAAAACTCTTGTCAATCTTCACATCGTCCACACACTCCCCTCTCTCGGACGTCCCTATAGTCAAGTCATAGCCGTCCTTGTACGGACACTCTGTAAATACTGCTCCAATACTTTTGGCGAGTCTGACAGAGTAGCCCCAGTATAGACCAGAATCTTCCCTCGGGGTGGACGGGGAGACAACCTGGCCCTTCAGTATCCTCCGCGATGAATCGTACTGGTTAATCCTCACAGTGACTCGAATTCCTGGCTGCAGAAGTTTGTCTATCTGTACATCTTGCTGAGAAAAAAAATTTGAAAGTGTATCAGTCTGTTTTGTTTATACATGTAACTTCCATGCCTTACTATTGAATTCAATTTTTACCTTTGTGATCTATCAATTTTAGTTACATGACATAATTCACACTCTTCTAAATTTCTAATACCCTATATGTAAAATTGGATATTTCAGGAGCAAAGCACTTGTGTTGGGGTTATCTTTGCAGAAGTCAACGAATCTACAAAGGGTATAGGTTTGTTGTTTAAGATGATTCTTTACAGGAAACTGTTTGCAGGGTGAATTTTGAGACACCATATTAATAACAGTAAAAATCCCCCTAAATATTGTGAAGTTTGCAGTCCTCTCTCCTCTTACCTTATATAACCCACAGTTGACCAGTGATCCTTTCCCCGCCTTGACTGGTTTATTCTGGACCACCCCCTCTCTGTACAACACTTCATCCTCTGCCCTCATGTGGTGGGGACTGTCTAGAGGGTTCAAGATCCCTGCATACTGGAGATCCTTGTGGTGCGGGAAGAAGGATTTCCTGAGGTACTGAGGACACTCCAGATACTGCAGGATCCGGGCCATCTGGACGTTAGCATGACCTTTCTTGCCCACTCCTTGGAATTCTCCCTCTATGGAGGACTCTTTAGAGAATATCTCATCAAAGATGATGATTTCATCAATGTTGAAGATCACAGCTGCTCTGGCAATCTGTAAGTAAGAATTAATTTCACTTTTGCAAATATTTTCTTAAAAGCTTTCTTACTGTCTGTATGGGAATAATCATTGCAGAGCACAGATGTTGTAGAAAAATACAGAAACTGTAAAAGCAAGTTTGGTATTATTTTTTCACATGAAATTCATGTGAAATTCCTGTCACTTGAGATGCAGGCATATAAGGCATTGTACATCTCTAGCAAAACACAAAGTATTTCCCTTCCATAAATACCCCCAACGATTTTACTTGAGATTCGCACAACTTCTGGCTTTGTTAATGCCCTGTTCACACGGAGAGTTAAATTCAAATTAAACGTAAAGTTACTGTGAATTAGCTTTGCTTAGTGTAACGTTCACATGGAGAATTTAATGCTAATTAGTTTAATTCGAATTAGTTTACTGTGCATTAAATTACTTCGCATTAGCTCCATGTAAACGCTAAGCGAAGCTAATTCGAATTAAATTCTGATGCATGCGTAATGGCAAAATTTAGTCAAATGCTACTTGTCAGTGGTCAGCTATAGGTACAGTACTTGTGGTATTTTTGAGTGAAAAACTAAGGAAAAGAACTTTATGCGGTATTAACCAATATTTGCCCCCCAAATCAAACTTTGATGGAGTAATATTTAATTAAGTCCTTAAACAGGGGAGTATATGCTGACTTCAAAGCACTGAATAATTTCATATTAAGTAATGACGTCATATGTACGTAATGACGTCACAAATATGACGTAAATTTCAGTTTTTTATGAATTTTACAGAAAAATGTACATATTTCGTCGATATTTTATATAAAAGTCACCGAGCGCATGTGTGTTCAGGATAAATATTTTGATATAATGTGTAGAATGATAATATCAATGAAATATGTCAATATTGTTCCTGAACACACATGCGCTCTATAACTTTAAAAGCTAAAATTGTTGAAATATTGTCCATTTTGTCCTTTTTCTGAAAAAGGATATAAAATCAGACTACAGTCGTGTGCCAAAAGTGAAGATAATTTTATTTTTTCTCTATATATTTCATTGAAAACTACATTTTTTAAAATCACTGGTATGACAACATTTCTTGACAGATTTTATCACAAATTTCATGGTAATCCAATAAATTGTTGTAGTTGATATAAGCAATATTTTTTATCTGATCAGTATTGATATTTTAAAAATATTGTAATTTTACTGCGACATGAATTTTTAAGTCACATACTCACAATGAATTATATAGTCAACGTTGATCTTGAATTTTAGAACTGATGTCAATTGATGAACAATCTTTTAGTAAAAACTAAATATTTAATGATCTTTTAAAGAAAGAAAACTGTACATTTTCTGGTTTAAGTACTGAAATAAATAATTAAATTGGACAAAAATTGACCATTTGCCAATGCTTTTAAAAAATGTTGTTTTCAATGAAATATATAGAGAAAAAATAAAATTATCTTCACTTTTGGCACACGACTGTAGTTTGTGACGTCATAAAAACAAAAATTGTGAATACACTGCTTTGGAACTATAATATTTTCTGTTAAGAGGGAGTCTATAAGAAAACCATGCAGAGAGCTATTCATGTTAGGTTCTCAATTTCACTTCCCATTATTATATTTATTCATTTCAAGGTATTGTAAGACTTTTCTGTAAATTTGGTCAAAATCTGCTGATTGGCATAGTGTACATGAGCACGATCTATGTTTGTCATTGGCAAATGGTCATAATGTTATAAAACACATGAAAAATACCAGTTACCTTTACAGCTTTGCTTTATTACAAACAAATTTCTGGGAAAAGATATGGTGTATTTTATACACATATGAACAGTGTTAATCATTGCCATTATAAAACTTTTAAATTTGTTAAACTTTCAACGAGAGACAACTCTAATTATCTCAAGATGTTCTAAAAATAAATTTTTCTTGCCTTAATTCTAAGAGCCATAAAACCTGATACACAGTAAAGAGAGAAAAAAATTTTTTGTTCCTTGAAAGGTCATTAAATAGTGTTTTTACCAAAAATTGGAATTTGTCGGATAATAAAATATAACAATGTTATGATGAAAACAAACTTTTACCAATTTTTAAATCAACATGGCCAATTTCAGCCCATATTAGACCTAGTTCTTTAATGTGACAAATCTAAATATTTATTACATATTTTGTAAAATGAACATAATAATCTACATCTAGTATAAAAAAATATTAATTTTGCCTCAATTACAACATTCTGAAAAGATTGCACTAATATACCATTCTTACAATTATTTTCAAACATCAAAGAGTTTGGAGGGAATTAACTTCACTAATATTTTTAAAGATGATTCAATAAAAATAAGATGTGTTTGTGAAACACTATGCACCCTTTGGCAACGAAGTTCTAAAAAGTTATTTTTCATATATAGGTCAAAGTCAAGGTAACAAGTTAAAAGTTATGGCAAAGGTTAAAGTTGACAACAGAAAAACAGATAATCAGACAAACAGATAAACAGACAGACAGGACAAAACAATATACGACCCGTATCTATGGATCGAGGTGCATAAAAAGTATTCCATTACAATATAATGTACACATCTCTATTTACATGTATTTTGAATATCAAATATCTTCAGTAAGTATAGTTGAAGGAGAGTATGATGATTGATGAAGTAATAAGCTCCATAGACATGTATGCTTGGAACTTTGGAGGACATCCGGTTGAAATGTACTTATAAGACCACATTTACAAATTTTTTTAAACTTCCAATAATCCTTTGAGACACAAGGCCACAATTGCTAAAAAATTAAAACAAGAATTGATGCAATTTTCATACCATAAAACTACTTGTATTGTTTCTGTCCTCTAATACAACATGATTTGAATGTAAATGGATTTACTTAACCACCATGCAATAAATTCAAGTACAAGTAATATTATATGTAATATGACTGTAAATCTATAAAAACTGTAATGGAAGGTTTTATAGAAAAAGAAAAAAAACATTCAAAATTCTACATTAACATTCTGAAAAAAATATTTTACCCAAGTACATGTATCATGTTTGAGAACAAATAAAAAAAATTTCGGAAAAGATGTACTTTCATTCTATTGAAAAATACACAGTTTATCAATGAAATAACATCTCAAAAAAAAATGAAAATAGTTTGTGGAAACCATCGAAAATCATCAATCCCAACAAGAATAAATGTCAATGAATTAAAAGTAATTATATGGGGGATACACATCTGAGTACAGGTATTATTTTTATAAACATTATAAGTAAAACTACCGGTACACAAATATTGAACTTAATGAGTTTCAGTCACAGCCATTTATTCCGTAAGTTCATTGGCTATTGCTTGGACACTGTCAAACTGTTCTGCTGCCTGAAGTTTCTTCTGCAGGATTAGCATTGTTGTTTAAATCTGAAATTGTAGTAAGTTCTTCTTATGATGTATTTAAACTTTATATAAAATTATTAGTAATCACAAAAAGAGAAGCCTATGGGCCACATCGCTCACCCTTTGGCCAGGAACTTTGGAACTTTAGCCATGATGCTGTTCTTAACCAGGTATTTCCCCCCTTGCAAATTAATATTGCCCCCCCCCCCTCGGGTCATGAACTGTAAAATTTAGAATCTACACATGACAGACAAAATTTAATAGGAAAATGTCACCTGAAAAACTCAGGTGACTTAAAGATTTTTTTCTAATTAATGTTTTGCATAGTCTGAAAGTTTAATGAAACCATTCATAAACATCATACCATTGACTTCAGTGCAATCTCTAAGATTAAGTGGAGGTATTGTGGCACTGGTTGAATTGGTCAGGTGCTCAACTCTGTCTAAGTAAAAAGAAAATATATGGAGATAACAAACAGTGTTCAAGCTAAAAAGTCCATTCAAAAAATACAAATCAGGAGCTGGGCAAACATGGGCCTGTATATAATAAGGGACAAATCCAATATCAATACGTGTCTTGTTTGGCATGCATAATTTGGTCAATCTACACACACACCCAACTCCAACGAACAAAAAAAACCAAAAGAAAAACAAGAGGCCCATGGGCCACATCGCTCACCTGAGAAGCTTTGACCATTCTGTTCTTTACCAGATTTCCCCCTTGTAATACATATTGTGACCCCACCCTACCCACTGATCATAATTTAGACAATTTGAAATCTGTACACTACCCTGAGTACCCCAGGATGCTTTCAAACAAGTCTCATCTTTTCTGGCCCAGTGGTTCTTGAGAAGAAGATTTTCAAAGATTTTTCCTTTATATTTCTATGTAAAACTTTGATTCCCCATTGTGGCCCCGCCCAACCCCCTGGGGTCATGATTTGAACAATTTAGAATCTACACTACCCCAGGATGTTTCCACATAAGTTTCAGTTTTTTTGGCCCAGTGGTTCTTGAGAAGAAGATATTTTAATGACCCTACCCTTTTTTGTCTTTTCTTGATTATCTCCCCTTGTGAGGTGACTTGGTCCTTCATTTTAACAATTTCAATTCCCTTCACCCAAGGATGCTGTGTACCAAGTTTGGTTAAAATTGGCCCAGTGGTTCTTGAGAAGAAGTCGAAAATGTGAAAAGTTGACAGACAGACGGATAGATGGACGACCGACAAAATGTGATCAGAAAAGCTCCCTTGAGCCTTCGGCTCAGTGAGCTAATAAATGTGGATTCATCCCTAATGTTGTATTAACTGGATATTTTTATGATATATTTATTTAATAAAAGTAATTACCTTTTATTTCTTCCAGAACTTGTTCACCAAAACTGAGATCTCCGTTGTGTTTAGATACACATGTTCATATGCATGATATGGGGAATAATCTATGTATTCATTCTAGCCTACATGTTCTTCAGTAAAACATCATATTTTGTGTTTCTGTTGTTGCAGGTTGGGACCACATGCCCAAATGGGATATAATAGTCCGTTTGGGATATAACATCCTAAATGGGATGTAAATTTACAGTGTAAAAAATGAGCATTTTTATTACTTTGGCAATTTTCATTTTTTGCACTGCACATTTTATATCCATTTAGAATATTATATTCCAAACGGAACTATATCCCATTTGGGCGAGTGGTCCCAACCTGTTGTAACTGCAGAACTGTACCTCTCTGAAAAAAATATAGACAGACTGGAAAGCTACACCCATTGAAAAAAATGCATATTTATTGCACACAAAAATGTGTGTATCCGTGTATATGTGTTCCTAGCACATTCTTTCCCTTTTTCCACATCAAAACATTACTATTTTTTAATAGGTCTTCTGGCCCTAAAATTGAGATCATTGAAAATTATTCCTATTTATAATGCCATTTTGATTTGCAAGATAATTCAGTCAAACACGCTTCGTACATATAGTGGAGTGACATGACCATCAAAAAATTGAATTTAATGTACCACCCTACCCTACGGCTGATTTGTACTTTTTTGGTCAGATATATTATCAGGCAATAATTATTGCCCGGTCGTAGAAAATTCTATGGTCAAAATTTAAAATAAAGGGAGATCAAAGATCAATGAATGAAATCTGACCATAATATTGTATATATGAAGAAAAGTTCAAGTAATTCATGAAAATAATGTATATTTGTTTAGGAATTTTATTTATTCGGTGAATATATTGATTTCATGGAAAAGGAGCGAATAATTGAATAAGAATGCCCTGTTGTCTGTCTGTAAAATGAAAGGTTTGTCTTATAGTATTTTATTTAAACTTAAAAGGTTTAATGCTAATGTACGTTATTCTTTACATACAATGACGTAATATTTAGTACACAAAATAAAGAAAAATAAAAACAAGAAGAACAACATCACCCATCACCCCTAACCCCTCCCCCCCCCACCACCCCTAAAAAAAAAGAAATATGACCATAAATTTCGCACTTTTTTAAATGTAATGTTTTTATTATTTTTTAAAGAAATTGTTTGATGCTCTTTGAAAAGCTTTTTTAATAAAAATTCTATAGGTCATCTTTGCTCTCACACTGAATTTCGGTACTCCGGTCTCATCCAAAGGACAGACAACAGAATACTTAAAGTCTAAATATTATTCATTTCTCTGTCTAAAAAGGTCAATTTTTTATCAATGAATGTTGTCTATGATTTGAAAATTTACGTTTAATTTGGTGAACTTTTGATAAAGCATTTACTCATAAACTAAGCAGATTACATCGTGTAGATTTTGGGGTTTTTAAAGATGTTAAACACGTACTGGTGTTAAAGTTGCAATTCTTTGAAAAGGGGTGGGCTTAAATTAAAGACGTAATACGTTTGCTGGAGCTGTAATTTCTATTCATTGGTTTTCATGTACATGCACGTATAGGTATATCTTAATTGTTAACTTTTCAAGAATATGTTTCATTTGAAAACTATAAAAGTAGAAAATTTGTAAAAGAGCTACACTGTAAAAGTAATGATAGCCGATCCTTAAAAAGATACTAAGGTGGGTAGATATATGTAATAATTAGAACATGGCAAAATGTTGATCGAGTGGCAATATTCACATTAAATGCATGTCGTGCGTGGCTTTTTTCATCTGCTGACTGGAAATATCTTTGAATTTTGAAAAAAAGGCTGATTGCCTAAATACTCAGTAATCTTTGTCATTTCATCAGAAGTCCTAAAAAGAATTTTGAAAACCCCTTGTTGTTTCTGTGGTTGGTTAAAAGATACCGTATATACATAGTGTCTTCTGTCTCCATTGAAATTTGTAAAATTAATATTAGACAATTAATTCTTGAAGCAAAACTGACAATTCTTTCTCGAAAGGAAAATATCGAAAAAGCTTTCTTATGACAGAACCATGAGTTTTCCAAGCAAAAACTTCAGTGGATTGCGTTTACGGTTCCGTTTGATTCATATCTTCATTTCTTGTACGTCTTTTCAAAAGAAAAGTACTGTAAGCAAAATATGATACCCCCGCTCATAAAGGATTAAAGTAACAGAGTTTAATTTTTGGCAGTATGTATATGTAAATGAGGAAATGCGTAAACAAATTATATGTATCTCTTAGTTTGAATAATTACAATGTCCATGTTTTTGCTTTAGAAAACAATAAATATATTTCCGAAGGAAACATCAAATAGTTTCTGTAAAGTGATGGACAGTGTTTAAGATGAAATAATAAAAACTTTTTTTTCTCTTTCTGTTTCATACTTGCGTTAATCTGTATTGCTTATGAAGTAGAAAGGCAATATCCAATCATGCAAGATACCTTGTTCAAACAAGAATGAGAGGGAAAGTGACATGTTTGTCTTTTACGTATTTTTATTAAATTGAAAAAAGGAAAATTACTTTCAAATGCTAATGAATTACTTACTTTAAATTCAAACTTAGCAACTAGCGTTATCTTATTAATAATAGAAGCCAATTTAATATATTTAACAATATTTTGATCGATGAAGTCACTGTCATAGACATAATGGGATTATATAATCCGTTTCCAGTTACACAAAACATTTTAGATCAAGTAGAATACAAGACTTAGTGTGAGGATGTCTTTAAAAAAGTGCGGTTTATTTGATCAGAAATCATTGTCTTATAAATCATTCTAACGCTTAAGAAAACATTCGTTATTAATATTGCATGAAATAATTGTATTGAATATATTTTGTTGAAATTAACGCAGTTTCATTTACAAAACATAAGTTTTTTTTTAAAAAAAGGGGGGGGGGGGACAAATAATATTCCTGATTAATTTTGCATTGTTAATTAAGATACCTGTAGCTATCCTATCACACAAAAATTAGTTTTTTTTTTAATTTATAATTAATCTTTGAAAAAAAATATTATCAGCAAGTAAAATCAATGACTTAAATTCCCCCCCCCCCCCCCCTCTTTTCTCTTTCATCGCAAGTTAAAAAAAATTTTGACTTGAGAAAACTCTACGACCAGGCGAAAATGCATGAGGAGGGAAGTCTCTTTTATAAAATATAACTTTCAGCCGTAGGGTATGCCGGTCCATTAAACTCGAAAACTAAGCATCTTTTTCTAGGATTGTCACTCCACTAATATGTAAGAGTACTTTAAAGAGGAGTAAGATTTTTTTGAAATCTAGTTTTTTTGCAACTGAGGTAAGAATTTGGAAGAATTAATCCAGAACTATGTGCAACTTTTTGTATGCAATGAATATACATTTTTTTTTTCAATGGGTGGCACTATAGCTCTCCGGGATGTCATTAATATGTATTTTTTCGGAGAGCTACAGATCTGCAGCTAAACCTATTGTTAAGTTATTTTGTTGCCATAAACTTTTAACTACATAAGTAGCAAGTTTAGGCATCATATATATGCAATACTTGTTTAGGAAAAAAATTAAATTTAAATATAATAATTCAAGGATATTCTTTCATAACTTGGTCAGTTTGACAAATTTCTTATTACCTTCACCTATCGGGTCTGACAGCTGTAGACGCAACCAAAGTTTCCGGCTCAGAACTGGTGTGATGCTTCTGTCTGGTTTCGTTTTAGATAAACCATGAAAGGGATGTACACAAGATATCTTGCTCCGTTTCCAGTACAGACCAAACGCGTCTGTTTCTTTGGCAAATTTTCTTTAGCTGTGTCAGCGTGATTACATTGACACCCGATCTGGATAGAATTAAATAGCTTTCGGGCAGATCTATACCCTTAGAGTTAGAGTTCAAATATCTGAGGTGGTGAAAGGTTTGTTTACCACAGTCTTTCAAATAATATATCGCCGTTTCTTCAGAATCTTCCACAGGCACTTGTTTCTGTAATAAATTTTAGACCCCTAGTATAATAATAACACAACCTTGTGTTATTATTATACTATAGGTCAAAAATTTATTACAGAAACAAGTGCCTGTGGAATCTTCACCAAAATCACACACACCTGACGATAGATAGAATGTTCTATCGTTAAAATGATATTGTCCTACGGACCCGGTTTAACGATAGAATTCGTTCCGTGTATTCGTAATGTAGCAGAAAAAAACACGGGCGATAACTCGCATAGCGGTGCGTCGATTTACCCAAAAGGACCCAAAAGGACCCAAAAGAACCCAAAAGGACCCAAAAGGAACCCAAAAGGACCCAAAAGGAACCCAAAAGGACCCAAAAGGAAATTAAGAACGACCCAAAAGGACTTGAAATAAAGAGATTAAATGGATATATAATGAATACTTTCATATTTTATTAAAACTAAAACTAGTTTTTTGAGGGTAAAGTGCGTGTTTGGGTTGAGGTGGGAGCCCCCCCCCATCCCCCACCCCCACCCATCCCCGATACCATATGCCTAGAACATGTCATTAAACATGTTAAATAAACTTATTTCTTTATTTATCAAATATCATATAATAAGATATAATAAAACAGAAGGAGAAATAGAATAATACAGTGCACTTTGTTAAATTCAGCTAAAAGAAATCAAAGCATATTTGACCAGATTTAATGATTGATGTGTTATAAAAGTCGTATGTTATTTCTTTAAGAAAAGTTGCAACAATATAAATGTATGTTTTTGCCAATTTTTAGGTAAATTTATAATATAATATTCAGAATTTAATTCAAATTATTAATTTTCAATGTATTATAATATATTAATTCGAGTCCTTCTGATTTCCTTTTGGGTCCTTTTGGGTCCTTTTGGGTTCCTTTTGGGTCCTTTTGGGTTCCTTTTGGGTCCTTTTGGGTCCTTTTGGGTAAATCGACGCACCCCTCGCATAGTGCATTTACTTGGAACAATCTAGAGAGTTCCGAATGTAAACATGGCCGGTAATTTGAATCGCGAGAAAAATGTTGAGAAAATTAATTGGATTTGCGTATTTATATGGATTATTTTTGGGGATAAAAGGCATAAGCAATCTCAAGAAGGTTTGTTTTGATTATTTTGGTTGTTCTTCCCGGTGCAAATCATTTTATATTCTTCAAAATCGTTTCGGAGCGGATCCGCTCCGATTTGCTACATTACAAGTATATGGGACGTATTCTAACTGTGGTGAGGGCCTGTACCGAGACACAGTTAGATTATTCTAACTAACCTGACGACATCGCTGCCATTTTCCCTCCATGTAAATAATGACTTTTTTTACTCTTCATGCATTGAAAAGTTCGAAAAGATCGATAATTCCGGTAAAAATATAAAGAGATTCAAAAGTGTATTTCTTGAGATTCATTGTAAATCCAAGAAATTCCTTGAAAGATGTTGTGTAAAATAACTCATTAAATCAGATAGATAATTATAAACAAAAGTTCACCCGTTGTATCAAACACAGCACTGCGTTTCTCATAGAGATATAAAAAGTCAAGTGGATTTTCTTTTATAAAACCTTTTGAATTTCCCAAATGATGAAGATCTGGTAAACAAAATTCAACTATAAACAAAAAGTTATACTTATCAATTCAACATAGTTTTCAAAATTTGACTTTTGTGGGGGCAAACAAATGTAATATACCGCATATAGTTCTTTTGTTAATCATTAAAATGTGTATACAGACACTTTGCCATTATGTCAAATGGATCTGCTTCTGCATAAGGTGACGTGATTTGCAAATGACGTCAAAATAGCCGTGCTAAAATTTTAATTCGCAATTAGCTGTCGTGTGAAAGCAATATTTGATTCGCATTAGTTTGATTCGCATTAGTTTGATTCGCATTCGTTTACTTCACATTAATTTATTGCGAATTAAACACTCCATGTTAACAGGACATTACATAAACTGCATCATCTCAGCCTACCTGTCCTGCTAAGTAGGTCCTTAGCTCTGGTGACTGCGCATTGTCCAGAATAGATCCTGGTAGAGCTATAGACACAGTGTAGGGTCGTCCCCCTTTCTTCTCTGTGGAATTTTCTTCACTTTTTTGCTCCTCTTCTTTTTGTTTCTTTGCTTCTTTTTCCATCTTCTTCAGTAGCTTTTCTTCTTTCCATTTTCTTTTCTGTGCCCTTCTCTCCTCGCGTATTTTCTTCCAATCTTTTCGCTACAGTTGTAACAAAAATAGTTTGACAGGATTTACAACCAGTAATTTCCGATTCATACAAGCGAAAAGCAAGAAAAAAACATTAGAACGCACTGAACATTCTGTAGCAATGGAAAAGCAAAGGGCAGTAACTCTAAAATTTGCCAAAATTTTGTTGTCAAAAAATGGTGTAAAAAATAAACAAAAGGGTGGTAGTGTATTACGGGCTGGTACAGTGAGACGATGACGTGTACAGTCTTAAATTTTTTTCAGAAACCTTCTTGAAGTATTACTGCAAGTGTATATCGATGAAAATCAATTAAGTGCATCATTTTTATGGGAAAAAAGTAAAAATGAAATATTTCTTTCGAGAGAAAAAATTGAATTTCCGAATATACATCAAGAAGACCTGATTTTTATAAAACAGTGAAGTAATTTCTATGAGAATTTGATCTAAAATATTTTTTAAAACCTTGTATTCAACGCCAGATCAAGTTATATCACATATGGCTTATTTTTGCCCGATAAGGTTATTTGCCCTTTGCTGTCAGGATCCTAGTTAATTGCTAGGTGCAAAAAGGTCACAACACTATGTGCATATCTTGCTTTCAACAATTTAGTTTATTTTTACTTTGTAAGATTGCATACGATGAAGGTCGTGCCGTGGGGGGGGGGGGGTATGCAGCTTATAACAGTGTCGGCTTTAAACGTTTAGTATTAATTTTATTAATTAAAAGTTGAAGATGGTTTACTAAATACACAAATACACTCAAGAAATGATAGCTTACTCAATTGATGATTCCATTCAGCATTTCATTACCCCCCCCCCCCTTTTACCTATCAAGCCAAGCTTATCCATATCAACTACAGATTACAGATCGATTTGATTTACTTCATATAACATGTATAAGTTAAAATAAATCAATACTTTAAATTGAACTTAGAAATTAAAGTACAATCAAGCAGAACTTTGTACATCACATCTGACTGAGAGAAACAACATCTGTAATGTATAAAAGTAGGTTAATGAGAAATTATGGGATTTAGAATCGAGTCATTTATCTTCTTGAACATGTCAGAATATAAATAAATCATGCAATTTCAGAAATATCTGATCATGTTAACAAGTTTCTATCTTGCAAAGAATAAAAAAGAGGTTGAAAACATGAGCACATTTCGAGCTTAAAATTTCTGGCAACCATACAATATTTGATTTTCATGTTATTAATATATTATATACACTACAAAACAATTTAAATACATATTTTTGTTTACATACTTATTTAAAAGTAATCTGCATTAAATGAAGAACTGCAGCTTAGTAGATTTTGTCCCTTTAATTTTTTTAAAAAATGGCAACACTTTTTGTTTCAAGAGAGGAAAAGATGATAACAAAAAAAATATCATAACTTTTTAATTTTTCAACCGATTTTAAAAATTGAAGCTGTTTTGGAAATGGTATTGAAGGCTCTTAAATATAAAGCATTGCTTTTCAATCTGAGAAGTGCTTTTAAAAATCATGTTCCATAGCTACATTCTGAAAGTTGCTCTAAGGGCCTTTTAATTTTAATGAGGTTAACTGAGAAACCAAGACAATATTATTCTAAAAAGGAGAAAGATGTGTAAAATTTTACCTGTTCTTCACTTCGCTTATAATTGATTTCGTTCTTTTCCTTTTCCATCGTGTTTTAACTTTCCACACGTGTTTACAGTTTTCCTTTCGAATTTCCTTCATATACCACCTACACTAAAATTGTTTTTTGGAATTTAGAGAGCTCTAGTGTGGAAAGATAACTCGCGCAAATATATGGAACAGCATTTGTGACTTCAACAAAATATTTTTCACTGGCTGTTGTATTTTGATGTAACCTTCAATTTCGTACATTGACGATATTCTATCAATTAACAATATTTTGATATTTTAGTATTTTCATTCGCATGTCGAATATAATTATTTAAAACATCACAGAGCCCTGCATGCGAGCATAGTACTAGATCTAGAAATAACCAGAATCTCTGTCGAGACTGTAGCTCTACTGGTTTGTACTTATAATAAAGGAAGAGAAAGGAAGCAGGGAACTTTACAAAAGCAATAAATAGAATAATGATCCTTGATGAAGTCTCTTTTTGTGGCTAGATTACAATCTACAACTGTAGGAGTAGCTTTTTAAAAAAGTTACAGAATTTTCAATTTTAGTTACCATAGCAACATCGCTCATCAAATCAAAAACACGGGATAGAATGCACTTTACCGGTACGGCCGCCATTTTGATTCTAGATCCGCGCGTGAGAGTGCGCGGCGTAAAAACTTAGCAACGTATCAACTATGATGGGCGACGCCATTTTGTTGTGTAAGAAACTCTCGAAGCGAGAAAAAAAGATATCTAAATGGGTTTTCGCTTTTTTAAGCGGGGGTGTGGGGGCGGCAGCCCCCAATACGTAAAAATAAATAAAACAAACTTACCTTAGTCGTTAGATAAATCTGCGTTAAGACTCGGGGCCACACCTACGTGTCACTATACATGTAGAACCATTGTGTCTTTTTTTTGATGAGTTGTAAATACGTTTTTATGGGTGATGAAGGAGATAAACGTCAATTTTAAATTATAGCTACTATCCTAGTGCATTCTTGTTTTAGTAGAGATTTCCTATATAACTGCATTCCATGTGGTCTCAATGATTGTAAAGTATCCAGTGTTTTGCAAATTGAAATAGATAAAGTTCGTAAATCCAGGATTTACTGCAGCTCTGTTTCCAGAAATCTAAGATGTGACTCTTACGTTTCATTTTTCTTATACTGCCGATTGCTGTTTCTCGAAACAAGACCGTCCTCACTGCATGTTTACAAGTTTTGCCCCTCCACTTATTCAACATTTCCATAAACTAAGGATCACATTTATCGTTAAAATTTCCAAAAATTCTAGTATGTTGCAGTCAATCAATTAAAAATATCCATTCATAGAAAACACAACACAAATCATCTTAAATAAAGTGCATGATGAATCACTGTTTACAATCAAATAGAGTGGAAGTCAAACTTTCTATTTCACGTCACCTACCCTGACCAATCACAGCACTGAAATAAGTCACGTGCTTAACAACGTCACGACTTTGGAATGTGGCCGACAAAATGAAAGCCAAAGGTTTGTTTTGAAAGTGCTTTTAGTTTTAATTAATAACTTCGTTAATTAAACGAAGTTTATTAACATGAAAAATGACGAGGAATTCAAAAAATAGGTTATTTTTGCATTTTATTGCCTTTTTAGCGAAATCGTCACGCTGACGCGTGACTCTTATAGAGAAGGAACACGTGCTATTTCCATGTTATTTGGACGTACCGGTAAAGTGCAGTTGTCCCAAAACACGAAACTGATAATCATGTATCTCACATAGGGGCTTGTCTTCCGGATTGATAAATGTAAAAAAAATTTTTTAATTTGTATTTACATTAAATTCACTCTAAAAGTTGCTTTAATAAAGATTCTGACATGATCAGGCGAGAAAAATAATGTTTTAAAAAAAGTACTACACCTATATACATAAACTCTCAAAGGGACGCAAGCTGACATCTTGGAAAAAATACCCCCTCCCACTTCAGCACCTATTTCTGGACTCTAAGGCATTAATTTATTTCGTTGCCACAGTTCTCTTCCCTACAGTGATGATTTTCCTAAATGTTGATGCGGCTGTCAGTTGTGAACACGCGTTAAATCAACAGAAAACGAATACAATTTCTTCGATTTGGAGCTCATCTCGCTGAATCGACTCAAAAGAACGGAAGTTGACAAAATTGCAAGGGCAGATATAATTATTGTATACGGAAAACTCAGAGGGTAATCGAAAGCAAATGGTAACACCAAAGGACTTCCAGTTTCGCGGAAAAAATGTTTACCGACAAGAAAAAGACAGTGAAAACTGATAAATACGGGCTAAAGTTTGGTTTCACAGGCTAAATTCATATATAAGTAATTTGTTACATAATTTACAGGACACTTGCTCTAAAAGCGCGCTGTATGCAATACCACGATTATAGCCCTTTCGTCGTTACCAAGCAACCATGTCAACTTCCGTTCTTTTTAGGTCGATTCAGCGAGATGAGCTCCAAATCGAAGAAATTGTATTCGTTTTCTGTTGATTAAACGCGTGCTCACGACTGACAGCCGCATCAACATTTAGGAAAATCATCACTGTAGGGAAGAGAACTGTGGCAACGAAATAAATTAATGCCTTAGAGTCCAGAAATAGGTGCTGAAGTGGGAGGGGGTATTTTTTCCAAGATGTCAGCTTGCGTCCCTTTGAGAGTTTATGTATATAGGTGTAGTACTTTTTTTAAAACATTATTTTTCTCGCCTGATCATGTCAGAATCTTTATTAAAGCAACTTTTAGAGTGAATTTAATGTAAATACAAATTCAAAAAAAATTATTTTACATTTATCAATCCGGAAGACAAGCCCCTATGGTATCTCAGTGTAGTCTACTTGCATGCCACATTATAATGTCGGTAATCAGACTAATGCTGTATTTGTATTAGCATTTTGAAAGTATTTCAAAGAATTTTCTATTTTAGTAACCAAAGCAACATCGTTGACCGAAATCATAAACTGATACACAGAATTATATAACTTAGTGTAGTCTACTTTTGTGCCAAGTTACATTGAAATCAGACCAAAACTGTAGCACTTTAACGGTATTTCACGTATATTTCTATTTTTAGTAACCATGGCAACACTGTTTATTGAAATTAAAAACCGATGCAGAGAATTATGTATTTTAGTGTAGTCTACGTGTATACACAGTTATATTAAAATCAGACTTAAACTGTTGGAGAAGTAGCATTTTGAAAATATTTCACAGAAATTTCTATTTTTAGTAACTACGGCAACACCAATCATCGAAATCAAAAATCGATATCTTAGTGTAGTCTACTTGTGTGCCAAGTTATATTGAAATCAGACCGAAACTGTTGGAGAAGTAGCATTTCGAAAATACAGGCACTTGATTCTGTCAAAAATTCGCATATTTGTCTTTATTTTTTCATACAGTGTCAAAACTCTCTCGCCAAGGAGGGTGTGGGGTGGGGGTGGGGGAGGGGGTCTAATCACCCCTTAAAATGGAATGTGCTAATGGTTGGGTACATGTACACATATGTACCTTGTGCTGCTTATTATACTACATGGGTTTTTAAAATATTACAGATTCAAGTGTGTGAGTCAGCTTCCCTCACGTTCACTACCACCCGAAAACGGTGCTTATACACACGGGTCGCCCACCTGATTCAATATATGCAATGGAAACTGCCAACAGTCGACTAGCGTTAGTACAATACAAAGTATAACAATTCAGAATAAGCCTGTCACTTGCTCAAATTCAATTTGACAACTATCAAAAATATAGATGTTGTAGACATAGTATCATTCTTATTCAAAAAGTTCTGAGATTGCCGGCATTCCACAAATTAGCTAGTATTTTAAATGTACAGAAGACGACATTAGTCTCATATACGGGCCATTTTCAAAAAAAGTCCACTTTTTTGTCTTTTGATCAGAATAATAGGAAAACATTTTTTAGAGTGAAATTTTTTTTCCCGTTGGTTAATATACATGGTCATATAGCTTATAAGTAATTTTATGATCATCTCCCAGGTGTTTTATAAAAAATATTCTCTGCATTCCGAGTAAAATTTAACAGTAAAACCATGTCACATTAACAAAAATTTTATAACGCGCTTATTTAAATGATAGGGAAAATATTACCCTGTGAAGATATGTACAAATTTTGCACCTCATTTTAATTGAATTCATTTACAGATTAATTTAATATGATTGTTTTACTTATGCCGCCCACTAAATACTAGTATCGTGCATTTAACATTCAGGAAGTGACATGTCCCACCAGTCTATGTCATTCCTGTTATCAAAAAGAAAATGTTAAAATAAAAGTTATCTCACTTTCCTAGGAACTGTTTTCATGATCCACAATATATCATCATTTTCTGTTGTCTCAAGTTTATGAGCGCCATGATTTGAAAGTGAGTAAAGAAAGGGTTCAAAGGTCGATAAGTTTGTCTTATTGGTAGAGTATAATGAAAATATGTCCTATCTGTTACCTTCATAATATGCAAATACTCTTTAAATTGTTTATTCTGCTAAAACAATCAGATTTACTAAGTTACAAAGAAACTGTTTCAATGTCTTGATGATGCAAAAAGAGTACGTTATACTAAATAACCGGTGATTTATATGAGAAATGTCCATCCTGTTACTGTCATTCCTGTTACCATTAATATGGTAACAGTAAGGAAAACTGGACTTCATATCTTGAGTTTTAACAATAAAAACAATTACTTTTATTTTTCTAAATAATATAATTTTAATAAAACATGTTAAAAAACTTCGTAAATCATATTGAAATAAGTTAGTGCTTCAAATTGTGCCATTATAACTTAAACATGCACTCTTGTAACAGAATGGACAAAAATTGTAACAGGAGGGACAAATTATCCTGGTATTTATATACCTATTTAAGTTTCATCATTTGTTTTTCTTAAAATTATGAAAAATTCTTAGTTTTGCAACAGCATAGAGTACCTTTAATAAACAAAAATTGAACTGATAAATATTTTAATAGCACTTTAGAATTAAATTTCGTAACAGGATGGACATAAATGTCTTTTATTGTCTCAAATTTGCCAGATTTGACAAAATCATTTTTTTTATTCTACATTTATTTCTCTTTTCCTAACCAATAAAGTTTTAAAAAAGTCAATTTTTATATAAAATGTAGATTTCATTGTCCATCCTGTTACACTGTTTTGTCCATCCTGTTACTGTTTTGTCCTTCCTGTTACCCGAGTCCTTACTGTTACCAGTATATTTTCCTAGTTTAAATTGCTTTGGCAGAGCACCTGTTTAAATAACTTTCTGTAACTGTTTATTCTAATCACAAAAATAATGTACAAGAATGTTTTTTTCAACTATAGCATATAAACATTCCGCAATAAGACTTTTCATGAAGAAAAACCCGTAGATTTTGCTTCTGTTTGGTATATGGTAGTTTGACATGCTTTTAAACGCTCATATATTAGATGAATGTCAAACATCTTGGCATTCAATAATAATTTTTTCATTTATTAACGGTATACAAAAGATAATTTGATGAAAATTTTGAAATAGAGTTTTACAGCTCTTTTTATGAAAGTAACAGGAAGGACATTAAAGTTTAAATGACTAAGATAAAATGTCAATATTTTTTAAAAGAAATATTTTCTTTCATGCAATGCAGTGGATTTTAGTAGTTTATTACTATATTATTCAAATAAAGTTGAAAAAGTCACAGTAAAACCACTTTCATTTTTCAAAATATGTCATTCAAAAAATAGACTTTTTTTGAAAATGACCCATACATGTATTACCTACACAGATATTACCTTAATCATTATTGTTTCAGCTAAGTTAATTCTTTCTACACATAGGCGTCGGAAGCAAATTGAAACGAGGGGGGGGGGGGCTAAACCAAAAAAAAAAGTCAACCCCAATTTTCAATGCCTATATTTTGTATATATTTGCAAAAAAAGCGAGGAGGGGGCTTAGCCCCCCCCCCTCCCGGTTCCGACGCCTATGCTACAGTCCAAGATGGACACGTCATTTCTGGTTGTACTAGTACTTTGACGATCGGAAGGTAACTTTAAGTTGTCTTTGCTTCCAGCAGGAGCTCGATCTTTGAACTGCATGGCGACAGAACTTCATTTGTATTAAAATTCAGTAGAGGGTTATGTCGGACGATGGGATAAATATGAAGGGAAGGCTGTTGTAAGAATGGACAGAGCTTCAAATCTATATCAAAGAATCGAATCGGAAAATTAAGTGTCAAAGTGAGTAGATAATATCTACATTTTCATTCCTGTTAAAGTATTAATACTAAAAGTGAAAAAGAAACATGGAAAGACTACACATGATCAATTTATTTTGTCTCCATTAGGAAAAACTTTAACGATGTTTTTTCATTCCCATTACTACAACTATATCTTTGAAAAAAAAAACTTGGCAACTCAGGCCAATATCTACCATTACAGATTACAGTATTACTTACACATGGTGTTTGTATCATCAGTACATAATAGCATGCGCTGAGTAAGACAGGCTACGTACAAAAAAGTTGACGTTACAAGATTTCATCAAAGTCGTTATACCGACATCGTTAATATGTTTTTTTTTATTTACGTATGTATGTATGTTTGTCTCTCGGTCATTTTCATTTTCCCTCTGAAATCTGTTACTTTTTATTCACCAACTTCATCATTTATAGTGTACGTTGTTTGTTTGCGTTTTAAAACAGTGTTTAATGATATAAAATAAATTATTATTACATATTTTTAGTTTTCTTTAATTTATTATGCGATTTCTAATATTAGATATTTATGAAGTGTTTAAGACTTTTTATTTTAAAAGGTTCGGTCCATTTTTTACATTCACTTTAAACCCAAAAAAGAAAATCGCATTAATATATACAAATAACATATCAAATATCTGATTTGTAGAAATTAAATCTATCAAAACAATGTATGTAACTTTTTTGATTTTTAAAATATTTTCCTGAGGCAAAACGCACCGACTGACTTCGTTTTACAACACAGCTTATAAATACAACAATCAAAACAATTATAATGTATTTTATGATGTCGATGTTTCTTTTTAATCATCTTCGCTAGCCAAGGGTTTCCGATCCGATACCTATCGGATCGGAAACCCTTGGCTAGCGAAGATGCTTTTTAATATGTGTCATAATGTTTATATTCCTAACCTAAATCGGGTCATTTGGATTAACAGGTGACCTATCCCCAAAAACAAAACTTCTCTCTAACTACGTGTGGCAAAGACGTCACCTCAAACAAAGCAAATAGAAAACGGTTAAATAAATGGAGGAAAGCTGCCAGAATCTGTCTACTTTGCCAGTGATTTTCTTATGATCAGCTCTTGGAATTAAAACTTCTTTTCCAATCCACCACTGCTCTAGTGTTAAATCCGATTGTCGGAGATCAAACCTTAAAAATTGTTTAACACATATATGCGGTATTGCACATCAAAGCTTTATATTTTGGAACTAATTTTTTTCCAATGATTGCATACGATGCAACGATAAGGTATGTTTTATGTCTGTGTGATGCCTTTCTGTTCGTAAAATAATTTGTTCATCTTTCTAACCCCAATTTGTCTAAACCGTCTGTTGACATCCATGGCTTACTTTAAAATAACCAACATTTCGTTAATAACGGGAGATTAACTGTTTATATAATGAACTTTACGGTAATTGGATGACTGTAAAAGATACTTCTAATTTTGCATGATTAACAACACTTATACTTTTTTAAGACAAAACATTCAGATTCGTGCTATACACTGTCAAAGTGAATCTATACAGTTCAAATGGCGGATCTTGCTGGGGTGGCAGCTACTAGTATATTGGCGGGGTGTCAAGTGCAAATTGGTTTTTGCAGCCACATCTTTCATCATGCTCATATTCGTTGTCTTGCTCTTTTCTTTTGCAAAACATTGAAAGAAATGAAATGTTGAATTATTTATTTTTGGGGGGTGGGGGAGAAAAGAACATTTATATATACAGGAGTATCTGTTAGATGTGGGAGATCTGAAAATTCTTTGTTCATTACCAAAACGCTTGTTTAATGCATTTTTTGTTGACATACACGTCAAAATTTGGAGAGGACTTTTATAGGCCTGATCTCCAATCCAATTATGTAATCTTACTTTACATAATACAATATTGATTAAATTAAATTAAAAAATTTGGGATATTATTGGGATATTCCAAGTTATCAATTTTTTTTTTTTTGGAAATAAAAATGATATGAGAAATATCCCTGTACTTTTACAGGGAGAAGTTATTGGATATAATTTCGCGTGTAAGTATTTAAACTTTTTGGGTCATTGTAAATCCGAACCGTTAAAGACTTTATCGTATCCTTCATATACGGTGTACTGTATTTATAATTTTGGCAAAATGTCGTGAAATTCTATCGACCATGCAACAACTTTATATTTGTACGTATTCTTTCGATCAAGTAATTGAGACATGAACGTGTTACTTTTCCAGGGTTCCAGTACAAGACTAAACAGATGAGAAAGAAAAACAAGAACTGTATTGATTACACAAGGAAATTCAAAAAATGAACGCATCGCTTAAGAATGTGCGCGAGCAGCGTCTCTTGGATCGCGAGCTCCGCCATATTGATTCTCTTTGGCATCACGAACTTCGTGTACTGACAAAGCAGAAGTTAGAGATAACGCGGGAGTATACTCAGCTACAGGAGGATAAGAAAACTGTGGAATATCTCAAAGACCAGATCCTGCCACATGAAACAGACGATAAAAAACGAATAGAGCGCCTCAAGGAATATGCAGAATTTACACGAGAAGAGAAGAACAAGGGAAAGAAAGAACATAAGAATTTGACTAAATTCGATTTTGATGTCACCAACTTTGAAAAGAAACGTGTTAAACTGGGAGAAATTGAGAAACCGATGGAACTTTTGAGAGAAATTGGACTCTCGCAATCATTTCCACCAATTCCAGAAAAGCCAAGACTTGCACGATCTAATTCTGTTGTAGAAGGTCTAATCAAAGCAAAGAGCACGTCTGATACAAGCCTAAACAAAGGGACGGAGTATGGTATAATACAGAGAGACACGAACAAGTCCAAACATCTGTATCTCAGTCTCCCCGATATTAAACAGGAAACCGCCAAACCACGGCGATTCCGGAGTTTCCGCGGCCGTGACGCCTGCCTGACTGCCATACCTGATATCAATGAGCTCCCAGAAATCATGGAAAATGTCACGCTGAAAAAGAGGCGCTTCGTTCACACATCCATGTCTATGAACAACCGACGACACACCGTCATCTTCTGAGAGCTAGTCACGTGGTGCTACATGTTTGCATTTGATAATTTTTGTTATTTGTCTTTTTTATTTGTTGACTTTGATTCATGGAATCGCTGTTAATAAAATATAATTTTTTTATTGTCACATTGATTGCTTCTAAAATTACATTAAGAGGTAGTCATGTTTTATAATGGTTGAACAGGGTATACTAATTCACAACCCGGATTCTTCTTTAGCGCTTCTTTCACCGCACTACTGTCAATTTTAAAGGCCAGACTCTCAGATCTAGCTACCAGCTTTACACGGGGCTTCATCCACTCATTTGGACCTGTAGTAAGACAGAATAACATTTACTGAATCGATGAAAAATAACTCTTAAAAACATGATCGGAAATAAAGTCAACCTTACAGAAAATTTCCCCTTCGTTGACGGTGTAGGCATATCTGGTATCGGGATCCGTGATTAGTTCTAACTCTCCAACCAAGACTAAGACTAGACTACCATCATCTGTATATCAGACAAAAATAGCAGATAGGAATGGTAGCCTCACACAAAATATCTTGTAATGTTGCACTTATATGATCTTTTTGCCTTAAAATGTTGCTCACCTATCTCCTCCTGAATGCACACGTAGTCATTCACCTGGTACTGTTCAGGGATTCCGTGGAGGGCTAGATGTTGAACACAGTCTGTTGAACACTTGGAGAGAACACTGCTGTTTTTCAGCAGTTGGTAGATCACCTGCATTAAAATAAATCAGATTACCCTTTAAAGGCAGAAAAAAGGACTTGAACTCTAATTCATAACAGTAGCAAGTATACATTGGAGGTAAATTTACCTCAAATTGAAGAAGAGCTGGATATTGTTGATAAACTTCTTTCTTCTTGTTTAATAGTGCCCTCCATCTTGTCTTTCTTTGTTTCCAGAAACTCCCTGCATCTTCTGGATACTATATTAGTTAACAGTATTAGATGAACTTTACTTGGAGATCATGTTTTTGTGAGAAGTAAACATTGATTTATATAGAGGAATTTGCGTCTTTATACTAGTATTATTATTCGGTTCAGAAAGTTTTACAATATGCAGAATCTTGCAAAAATTAAACTCTTAAGATATACCCAAATGGGAACAAATGAACAGTTCAAAGCAGAAGGGTTTTATCGAAACAATGCAAACTGGAAGCAGGGCAAAAAAAAAACAAGAACAAACTATTGACTATAAAAGAGACTCTAATTATCCTTGTTTAATCAACTTATTTGTCAATAGCTTGCATAGTCTTAGAAATTGTTTGCACGCAGACCTGCCCTTGCTATTGAAGCAACCGGGAAACTAAATTCCAAAAGGAGGTATGAGAAAGGTATAAATTAACTTCTTCATAAGAAAGGAAAGTTTATAAGATGCTAAAGTTAAATTAATGCCTTTTATCAAAAATGTTTGCTATTAGATTTCTATTTAGTATTTCTAAATGTTAAGTAATAGTTACATGATGACACGAGATGATGCATACAAAATATCGTTGAGTTATTGCACGCGAGGAGGCGTTAGCCTCCGAGTTTGCAATAACTCAACGATATTTTGTATGCATCATCGAGCTGTCAATCATGTAACTGATTTATCCCATGACCCTTCATTTGACCTTTTCCCATATTTGGTATTTTCTTCACATCAACTAATAAAGACTCTGAAACAGAACCACGTGATAGTCTTAACGCGAGGGGTTTTTGGTATCCAAGTAACGGATTTACAAATTTGGTAATTTTCATAGTACTGTAACACGTGATCAATTTCTTGAGATAATCAATTCATTTGTTCTATGATCTGGCGAAAATGGCGGAAGGGGTCCAGCGTAAAGAATCGTCGTTTTTCAGCAAGCCTACGACGAGGATAATTTTCAAGAGTCAAGCAGTTCAGATGTATGAACTAGGGCAATCGGATTTAAATGGCCCATGGGGCCAGGACTTTATGAATTTCCATTTACAGTTTCCGGAACTGAAACGGGAAAATATTTTACGGAATGGACTGAAAATACTAGATTCGGAAAACATGTGTCGGCCATTGAAATAAGTGCGCTTAAAAAATCAAGAAAGTTAAACCACGAGCCGTAACACTTCATGGGCAGTCAACATGGTTCAAGTGTTCAACGACTGGAAATCTCAGCAAAACAGCAACTTGGTGAGTTTAAAATCATTCCCGAAACTAGTAAATACCAAGAACTTGCGTACTGTACACTGTAATTGAAGCCAGGTGCGCATATGGATTCCCCTACCCCCGAGGACTTTATATCCGATCTGTTCCGATATTCTACGGTACATGAGAGCAAGGTTGTCAAGGTGTTCATTATATGAACTTTTCAGAGGATGCCGGGAAGGAAAATGCTATTATTGAATGTGCGAATTCCTATCATGGAAGATGAAGTTATCCGCTTCGAGAATTATGCTCCGCCAGACCGTGTCGATGTCTTTTTTGTTTTGATTTAAACTGTGTTATCTGTTATGTTTTGTTTTTCTCTTGTTTTTGTTAGTTCATTAAAATCCAGAAACGAATTTTTGTCTCATTTGCATAGCTCCTCCTACATCCAGGGTATAACAGTTGGATATCACTAGCTTTATATCACATATGTGATATTTAATATATCACCACACTTATGTTGATATGAGAAATACACCCTTGCGAAGATCAAAGAAAAAATTGTCGGTCATGGGATAAACAGTTGCACCAGACTCTTTAACTGGTGTCTTTTACTAGTATTTCGAGTAAAAATAGATATATAACGAATCAACATAGGAAAGAAAATGAATGTTATAAGATCTTTTAACGTGAAAAGCCACTTGGAGACATTCATAAATTATTTTAGTGGGAAGCTGATATTACTAGCTGATAGACGATAATTGTACCTTATCCAGCGTGTTCTGTAGCCATTCCTCCTTGATGTGTATGATTTCACAACACGTGGTGGTCATTATAGAGACCCTGCTCGGCTGTTCTAGATACATTCCTTATAAGGAAATTAATAATTATGATACAATATCTAGCATGGTAAGACTAAAAAAATGTACAGTCGTTATTGTTTATTACACTAGTCAGTTTCCCACATATTGATAGAGATACAATGCCCTTCTTTTCCAGGAGGATTGCTACCAAATCCTTCCCTAACAATTAAACATATTCCACGGTTAACTATAGTTTACTATTAATAGTTAAGTATAGTAAATCGAGGTGTCAAAGTTATCAATCACTATATCAAATCAAGTATTTCAAAGTGATCATTATCATAATAGTAAATAAAAGTTTTCAAAGTGAATACTATAGTGCCATTGTTATCACTATGTGAAAGAGTTCAAAGTTATCACTAATATAGAAAATCAAAGTTTTCACTGTGATCAGTACGGTAAATCACAGTTTTCATAGTTATCACTATAGTAAAACAAATTTAAGTTTTCACAGTGTTCACTATGGTCAATCAACGTTTTCATAATTATCACTATATTAAATCAAAGTGTCAAAGTTATCACTATAGTAAATGGAAGTGTCAAAGTTATCACTGTAGTAAATGGAAGTGTCAAAGTTATCACTATAGAAAATCAAAGTGTCAAAGTTATCACTATAGTAAATGGAAGTGTTAAAGTTATCACTATAGTAAATCAAAGTGTCAAAGTTATCACTATAGTAAATGGAAGTGTTAAAGTTATCACTATAGTAAATCAAAGTGTCAAAGTTATCACTATAGTAAATCAGTGTCAAAGTTATCACTATAGTAAATCAAAGTGTCAAAGTTATCACTATAGTAAATCAAAGTGTCAAAGTTATCACTATAGTAAATCAAAGTGTCAAAGTTATCACTATTGTAAATCAAAGTGTCAAAGTAATTACTATAGTAAATGGAAGTTTCAAAGTTATTACTATAGTAAATCAAAGTGTCAAAGTTATCACTATAGTAAATCAAAGTGTCAAAGTCATCACTATAGTAAATGGAAGTGTTAAAGTTATCACTATAGTAAATCAAAGTGTCAAAGTTATCACTATAGTAAATCAAAGTGTCAAAGTAATCACTATAGCAAATGGAAGTGTTAAAGTTATCACTATAGTAAATCAAAGTGTCAAAGTTATCACTATAGTAAATCAAAGTGTCAAAGTTATCACTATAGTAAATCAAAGTGTCAAAGTTATCACTATAGTAAATCAAAGTGTCAAAGTTATCACTATTGTAAATCAAAGTGTCAAAGTAATTACTATAGTAAATGGAAGTTTCAAAGTTATCACTATAGTAAATCAAAGTGTCAAAGTAATCACTATAGTAAATGGAAGTGTTAAAGTTATCACTATAGTAAATCAAAGTGTCAAAGTTATCACTATAGTAAATCAAAGTGTCAAAGTAATCACTATAGCAAATGGAAGTGTTAAAGTTATCACTATAGTAAATCAAAGTGTCAAAGTTATCACTATAGTAAATGGAAGTGTTAAAGTTATCACTATAGTAAATCAAAGTGTCAAAGTTATCACTATAGTAAATCAAAGTGTCAAAGTTATCACTATAGTAAATGGAAGTGTCAAAGTTATCACTATAGTAAATCAAAGTGTCAAAGTTATCACTATAGTAAATCAAAGTGTCAAAGTTATCACTATAGTAAATGGAAGTGTCAAAGTTATCACTATAGTAAATCAAAGTGTCAAAGTTATCACTATAGTAAATCAAAGTGTCAAAGTTATCACTATAGTAAATGGAAGTGTCAAAGTTATCACTATAGTAAATCAAAGTGTCAAAGTTATCACCACAGTAAATCTAAGTTTTCAGAGTATCAAAGTTATAACCAAGTTATAGTTAACTATAATTTTTTTTCGTTAGGATTTATTCAAAGACTGCTTATTTCATGCATACCGTCAAACAAAACAACATTTAATAGTCAATTGCAAGCTTTTTGTGTTACAAACTAAACTTATTAGATATCAGGTGTATCTAACAATCAAACTACCAAGGTTTATTAATCAAATTTTAATTGACCATATTTAATCTATTTAAATGATCTATTGGTATATTATACTTTACCTTCCTCTCCAATGACAACAGGGTCGTCTCCTTGGTTACTTACATCAATGGTTACCAATGTTTTTGATTGTTCGTCCTGGATGACTGCCCTGTTTTATTTATAGGGGCAAATTATATCTTAGTCTGGTACTTGACATAGGAAATCTTGAGCATTGATAGTTCAAATTCATTTTGATTTTGAGACAAAGAATTACCTTCCGCGGATAATGATGTCGAGAGCTATGGGCGGGTCATTGTTGCAGATGATAGAGGTGTTTGGTTGATACAATACTACCATAGCCGGGTCCAAATCTAAGATAAGAGTCTTTAAAGAATCCTCGCACCACTTTTTGAATACAGGACACTAAACCAAAGGAAGTGTTGTTAAAACTTGAAGATGACCATATTTTCACCAGATCGTTTTTGAAAAATTAACAACTGAAGAAATGTAATATATACTTACTGCTTTGAGGTATGTATACGACATTCGCCGAAAACATCGATCAACGTCGATATCGCTGCTTATTGGTAGATATCTACGTGTAACAAACCAGTCGAGGATATCGACACTAACTTTGTGGAACAGTCTCCTGGCGGTATGAGGCTCCAGGTGAGCCAGAAGGCAACTGTGTGTCGGAGGAAATTATGTGACATTTGAGAAGTGTTCTGGTTATTGATCAATGTATAGACAAGATTTACAAGTATTTTTTTTTCAAAAGCCAACAATATCAATAATCTATTTTGGATATACAGACATTGTTTTTGATTCAAGGCCAATGGTCGAGGCGATTTCTATATACATTTTATTTTTACATTGTATTTTTATGAACAATATTATTTGATTGTTTATAATTATATTATGAATTTATCAAGTTCATTCAAAACGAACACATCTACTTTTTATTGAACTGTACCAGTACTTATTTTCTTTCCATTTAGTAATATCTGACCTTGTATCTGTTTGAACTCTCGCAGTACACGGGATGTCAAATATCAACGAGATTTCCCCGAAGAAGTCGCCCTCACTGAGGTTGGAGAAAATTTCGTCCCCACCCTCGGACCGAACGCTCAGACTTCCTTCTATAATAACAAAGATCCCTTTTGTGGAATCACCTACAAGCAAAGGGACATAAGAAGGTGTACAAATGTGTCATTGTCACTGATGATCACGTGTCACTGAAATGTACTCACAGAAGTAACTGACCTTTTAGAATTATGTCTTTGCCAGGATCGTATGTTTCCACGACAATGTGTTTGGCGACTCTCTCTATTGCCTCCTCCCTTATTTCCTGTCCCTCACCTAATGGGAGACGAAGTAAACATCGCCTAACTCTCTACAGGAAAAGAGAGAAAAGAAGACGAAAACAAGAAAAGCATAATGACAGATAATTAGTTCAAAGTAACCATGCTGTGTAAACCATGTTAATATTTTGTTGTACCATTGTTTATATTAAAACAGAGTTTATTAGGATATTTTATGTACCTAATAATTAAGGTTGTAAATTTATGTTTTAAATAAAGTTCTGTGTTGCTGCAATATGTCTTTTCGCCTATAAATAAACCAATCTTGTTATTTTGCAGGGCAATAGAACTTTAGTACAATGTACCTGAAATGCCAGTGGTGGAAGCACGTGACTGCTGACTTCCGGGTTTTGGGAGCGCGCGCTGATCAGGCTGTCACTTCGGGTATATGACAGATCTTCCATTCCGCCAGATCCATAGTTCTCTTTAGATTCCTTGGCATTTGTGTTCCCCATCTCTTGTTAGAATATCCTTGGACATAAACATTCAGAAATCTATTCTTATTAAAGATCATCTTACTTTCTTAGTGTTAATGACGCAGTGATAAAAATACCCTTTTCTGTGGCAGCATTTCTGTGTGGAATAAGCTAGGAATGATCGCCATTAACATTCGGTTTTTGCTTACTGATATCAGATAACAACAAAGAAACCTTTACTTTTAAAGTTATAAATAAGCGCAAAAACTATCGGTTTGAATTTAAAATTCAAATCACTGACGTGTAACAGATTTTGACAAGCGATATTCAATATCTCATTTAGAAATTTGAAGTCAGGGCAACTCGATACATATAGCCCACGTGTATTTAGTGTATGTGTGCGTGTTTGTGTGTGGGGGGGGTGTGGGGGGTGTTAAGTAGGTACCGTATGCATTCTGATTTTTTTTACCATTCGATGATTTTTTTTTTAATGAAGACTGTGAATTTTGTCTTTAAAACAATGCTACAAAACACGAAGTCCTGGAAATCCCTTAAGTGGGATCAGGTGCCTGAGAGGAGTGAATGAGCATGATGAGCATCCTATGTCGACTGGTCAACAAAGTCTAACAATTTATATGAAACAATTCAGGTAAATTAGGACCAAATAATCTGTTATATTTGCAATCAAGATCATTATAACGACAATAGAATTTGCGAAATGCAGACTCAATTAAAGTTGTTTTTAAAAAAACCCTGTAACATCAGCTCATATGTTAGTAGCTGGCTTTATAAAATTATTCGTATTCGAAACGTCTTCTTGAGTATCGTATAAGTATAATTTAAGTCATCTCGTTTGACATACAATATAAAGTTATTAATGGGCCCTTATCATCTAGATATCGCCAAACGCGCCAAATACGGATAATAAAACACCCTTAGCATATATATAAACAATGCCAGGGGTCCTGAGTCATCATGTTTTACTGTGCCGTTGCCGCCCCACGGTATTGCGGGGTTGTACACTGAAAACTCATTGTTTTTTTTTCCTTACCTCACATTTTGCAATCACAATGCAGAATATCCATTCTCAAGTGACGTTATATCTGACGTCACAATATGCGTGCTGTCTTTGTTATGCATTTGCATTAGTGACTGAAAAAATGTCGCGGCGCCTTATTATTGAAAAAGTGCACAGTAATGTTATTTAACGATCAACTTTCTTCATAATCGTGGATAAAAAGTATTCACAAAATAAGTGTATACATAAACAGAAACTTGCATCGAAACTTCATAAAAAAAACTTCATTCAAAATTCCAGGGGAAAATATATAATATTCTAAATTTATGACCGTTATTGTAAACCGTAGGACAAGATCTGACTAAGTTTTGCGGAAGTTGGCTTTAGGTACATATACATGTAATTTTGCGTTTTAAATGGTAATGCAAGTGATTTTATGTCATCCTTTTTTATTTTATTTTCTTTTTTTGTTAGTTTTTCAATAAAAATATTTCATAACAATCGGTCATAGGATTCATGGTTATTTCGCAACTTAGAGAAATACGGCAGATCGCACGTATAAGAAGCTCTCGTACTCCTACATGTCCAATGAATCTCTGGTCCAAAATGGCATCAAATAATTCTAAAAGCACGTTTGGGCTAGAAACAGAAAAATATCAGGAACAATTAAAGCGATGGCCCAAAGAGGGAAGACATATTCTTGCTCAGTACGACGACAACACGATCATAGTCTACCAGGCATTTCGCAAAGAAATAGCTGAATATGCGGATAAAAACGGAAAATTCGGTGGCCCTCTATACAGCTTTAACAGAATGACTTGGATTAAAACAAACTTTCTGTGGATGATGTATAGGTCTGGATGGGCCGAAAAATCTAATCAGGATCGAATCCTTGCCATTCGATTGACTATTGATGGTTTTTTGGAAATTCTACGGGTCTCGCAAGATGCCAGTAAGGATGCATACGGCCCAGGGGGTCCACAAGTTGGTATGTACTAAAAATTAGTATTAGTGCTCATATTTTTTTAAAAAAATAGACAATGTGTTTGAGATATGAATTCGTTTTTTTTTTTTTATAATTAACACACTTTTTTATACAAGTTGTAATTTATATCATGACAGGTTTTGGGGACGGGGGTGTTCGATTGCAGTGGGATCCCGATCACACACCACACGGCAATAAATGCACAAGACGGGCAGTACAGCTTGGACTAAAAGGAGAAATTCTAGAAAAATTCAACGAGCAATGGATCCGCAATATTTACGATATTACTGACTTTGTTAAGGAACAGAGACAGTTTGTGCTGAAGAACGATTTGGACTCATTAATGACCCCTCGTGAAACGGTATTCGTGCCAAATAATCCAAATCTATGCCGTCACATACGTTTAGATGTGGATAACACAGAAGACAAGTCTGAGGAACCAACATAGAATTTTTTGCATTATTACAAGTGAAAATGAGGAAACAAGGGAATTGTTTACCGTTTCCTGAAAATCCTCTCGACTGTAGACAGCCATCATTCTAAAATGCTCGCATCCTTGTCAGTGCTCATTGACGGATGTTGAAGCATTCTATTGTAAAGTTTGTGCTCTAGGAAAATTATTGCGGTACACACCACTCCTTACTTGCTCCTTTGTGCCTGAATGTAGCTCAGTCAGGTTTTGTCAAGTTCTGTGTAAAGATCGCAACTACTAACATTATATCTGTAGTTAAGTCCCATACTAGTCATACAGAATGAATAAAACAATTTTATTTACTCTTCTTCCTAATGAATGATTTGGAGGCATTTCATTTTGCTCTGTCTGTCCGTCTCTCGGTTTAATAGTCGTTTGTCTGTTTGTCCTCAAAAACTTTAACCTTGCCCATAACTTTTGATTGTTTCGAGCTATGGCTTTCATATTTATTTCTTGCAACAAGACCTTCCCTTGCCAATAGTTTTGATCTTTAGTCCTTGGCCTTGATATGTTTAACCTACTGTGAAAAAAAATCTTTTGGCATATATATCTTTGAATGCTTGGTGATATGGCTTTCATAGTTCACAGGCATATTCATTGCATTGAGACAATATGGACAAGTCGGCGGGTTTTTTTATTTAAAGAAATTGGGGGGGGGGGGGTACCAATATTTTTTTTATCTCTTCACCTTGGAGTTTGACACGCATTTTAGAGACTTTAATCTTCGCCATAAGCTGCTACTCAGGTATATAAAATCCCCCAAAAGGCCGGGGCATTATCAACGTTGTGATTGTGAATATACCGGTATAATTTCATAAGTCGATAGCGTTTCCTGGAGGAAGTTGGGGTGTTCAAAGATAGCAAAGAGCGGTCGATTTCATAAAACTGGGAATGGGACATAAATCCTAGAGGTGGAATCATTTGCCTATAGGAGGAGTAACACCCCATATAGACCGGGTTACATCCGCCGTGAGCCTTATATGTATTGATCAATTAGACGAAATATTCCGTCAAATTTAGTACAACAACTGGAATGAAATCTGACAATTGCAAAGTACGACCCAATGCATGTTAATTTATTACAAAGTATCATTCAAAAACCATAAAATTTACGAAATGCTGATTATATTCACGAGGTTGTTGAAATATTGTAACATCATCTGTCGTAGTTAAAAACTGATCTTACTTAAGAGCTTTCTCTCCACTAAAAATAGAAATAGAAAAACACCATATGCAGCCATTAGCTGCAGAACTGTAGCTCTCTGTTTGAGAAAAGTCGGACAGATAAAGCAAAGAACTGTCCGACTTTTCTCAAGCAGAGAGCTACAGTTCTTCAGCTAATGACAACATTCAAAGAGGAAGTTGACGATGGAAAAGTGAAGCCATCTCGTTAGTCGTTCATTTTATTTGGTTGTTGAACCTTTTTGTTTTTAATCAGTTAAGCAAGGTGTGGCAGTCTCTGTGTCTTTTATTTATTACATATATTCGACATATCGGGTTGACATATGAATGATACATGTAGTAAAAATAAAAGGTCGTCAATATATCTGTCGAATTGAAGGCCACAGCAGCAGTTTTCCTTTTCTCGTGTAAAAGTTCTTGAATAAATTTGTAAATAAAGTCAGTCAAAATGTGTCTACTGATGTAATGTTTTGCTTATAAGGTCCTCTTAACGACCACAGAATTTACGAAATGCTGATTCTACTGAGATTGATAAAACCCCAGTATCATCAACTTATGTGCAAGTAACCTGCAGCAAACTAATGAGTCAACAAAAAATGTTGTATACAAAATATTTTATTTCATATAGACCAGTGACTACATACATTCAAGATAATAACTAAAGCATAAACAATCCTACTTTGTGGGAAAAAAAATTATCTTAATGATTTTTACAGTTAATAAATTTGAAGTGGAAAAAAAACACAGAATCATTTAGTTATATTTTCCATGTAATGTAAAATGGTTATCGTAAAACCTCATACCCAATGTACATACTAGAAGCATTAATTTATGTTCTCAATATGATAAAATATAATTTCTACAATTATGTACATACTTGCTGTGGATACTGATTTAAATACCTTGCATGAAGGAAGCTGACGAATCAACAACAAAAATTAATGCCTCAAAATTTCACTGGGATAGCAGGAAACAAGAAATAGGTGGAATCTTTTATATGGTTTAATTAAATCAGATTTTATTTAATTATTATCATTATTAAATTCTATCTTTTATAACATTTCTTTAAACTAAAAATCAGCTTTCAGAAAATACAGTTTTGAATAAAAATTAAAAACAAGTAAAATAAAGAAAAATATTACTTTTCTACAAATATAAACTAACCTTCTAAATTTAAAATCCATAAAAAATGATATATTAAGGGAATAGACATACCCCTATACTGAGTATTTCTGGACAGGTTAATCATGTTTGATAAAATATAAATATTTACATGGAAGCATTAATATACATTTATGATAAAAGGTGTGGACTGATTTTCAAACAGCTTTCATTTACACCTTCGTCTAAAATATTAATCAAAAACCTCAGTAACTGCGAAAAATATTCTAAGACAATTCACTTTAACTGATCAAAATATCTATGTAAAAACACCAACACAAGCACACATTTATTCGTTGTTAGCTACCAGAAGGTTTCTCTTAATAAAGCTACAAGAACACAAGTATTTAGCTATTTTACAACCTTAAAAGACATCTCAAATGACAATCTCTACACTGTAATAAGCTCAAAATATAGCAAACAAAAAGTGTATACAGAGGTCGATTTATTTCAATTAGTGATAAAAACAATACAAAACAAAGTTATATTGATGTTCATTAATAACAATGAAAATCTAAACTTATTTTAACAACATTCTGGTAACATAAGAAATACAATGAAACTTGACTTCACTGGTTCCAAAGAAATTGGCCAGGTAAGACTAAATTCTAAATTATACTAACTGAATTTAATGGGTCTGGAAGTCATATTATACAAGATTTTAGAACAGACAGTATATGAACTACACAGGTTTCACTGTAGATAAAAAAAAAAAAGAAAACCGTTGTGACTTTATGTGAACAACATTTTCCTAGCATTTCTATAATTTTTTTTGGCATTCAAAACAATGTAAAACACTACTTTTCATTAACAGAAACATTTTAATTAAAAACAATAATATTCCATAACAAACAATCACAATATATATTCTTACACATTAACCCTGTATAAAGTTATAAAAACACACAATTCATTATATTAGAAAGCACCATTTGATCATCATAAATAAACATTTAAATACATCACAAATAAATCCACATTCTCACAGACCCACACTCTTACTGAAAACCACCTTCCTATAGCTGTCATTAACCTGCATCAATTTTGTGGACAGTAAATTTGCAAAGATTTATTGAAAGTAACAAATGATTCATATTTAAACCTCAGAGGAATAGTGTCACAAATAACAAATTGTCAAAGAGTGAAATTATAGTGGAAAATTGATTAACAGTAAAGCATTCACTCTGACACATAACAAGACCGAATGTACATGTATACCAAAACATGCTAGATTAACCAATAAGAATGCTCCTATGGGTTTAACATGAAAAAAAAAAATATATTACTGATCTAAAACATAACCTTTACAAATTTGGAGTGTATAAAAAAGCAGATAAAAATGTTGAAGCACAGTAAACAGACAATATATATTTATTAAATTGGTTTGTACAGATGACAAAAAAAATATAAAAAGAACATTTTTAGCATCAAAAAATCAGATCTTTTGACATAAACTCTTTGATCAAAACAAAACATTTTTTTTTTGAAAAGAGGTAATACTTGATAATACATGATGTATATTCACAACACACATATCTCAATGCTTAAATAAGAAAAGAAACTTTTTGTTACCTTTTAAAGATTAACAAATGCTATCATTTTCAATGGCATTATAAATCTGTAAAATCAGAAAAAAATTATGTTCACGAGTTAAATTCAGGACACACTGATGCACTAGAAAGATTGTTAAGAAGACGGCCAAAATTGACCTCCTCAGATGTGACAAAAGCACAATTTGAAATTGAAAACCTAAAATTACATCTGCATCAACATTTACAGCTAAGAAAGTTTAAAAAAAATTGTAACGGGGTAAAGCTTTTCCCTATAAATTCCTAATTTTTTTCTGTTCAGAATTTTCATTTTCCAAAAACATTGTCACAGAGGTCTTTCTTTGATAATGATATACAAGATGTACATGTCAAAAAGAAATAAACAAAACACTGAAGTTGTACTGTCTTGTGTTTTTCTGAAGGAAACTGTAGCTCTGGATTCATGAAATATATATTGTATATGCAATATTTTAGTAAATCAGATCTGAAATAATTCAAATTCATACTTTCAAGTTTCTATTTTAAATGTTATTAATTTAAGACTAATTCATCAAAATGAAATCAATAATTTAGTTCTTTTGCAGTCAAGACACAAAATGGAACTGATATTTTTTCTTCTACTGACTGTGAAAATCAGAGTTTGTTGTATAAATATGTAACTATGGCAACCAGCAAACAGGAAGTTGATGCTGTAACCATGTGAGCTAATCCTCTGACATTTTGACTTTCTTGGTACAATGCATATGATTGGTATCCTCCCTGAAACACACTCCTGAAAAAAGAAAGCGTGTCAAATTACCATTGCTGCTGTGGAGTACCTGATCTAACGGAACCGGTTATAAACTGATAACTCTAATGTATATTATTTTGAAGACTACATTAATACTAGTCTTTGGTTTTAAACATTTGGTAAAGAAAACTACATTTGTTGACAAAGGTCTTTAAATCTTTGAATATGAACTGAAAAATGTATAATTTGCAGAAAACTTTATGGTGTGTTTACGCTCTTTTTCTGTTAACTTTACTACAAACCTATAATCCATGATCATGGCATAAAGACCAGCCATCGGATTCTTGTTCCTGAAGTAAATTCCATTTGCACTAGTAATGTCCTTGATTTTCTGTGTATCTAAAATGTAATTTGCAGCACTTCCTGTGGCGGTGTATATCTACAAAAATAATTTTATAATAAAGTACATATATAAATCTATTACACTTAATCAATTTAATCAGTCATGTATGCATTTTTAATGATTTGAATTATGCATATTTCCTTTGAGTTATTCCCCTTGACAGCCATTTTGAAGGTCACTGGTTACAGTGTACATTTGTCATTTTACATATTTAGTTTTAATAAATACTGTATACAGGGAAATTTTCGCCCTTGTTTTATTTTCATCCCTTTCGCCCTATCCTCATTTGGGCGAATTTAAATTGGGGCGAATTCAAAGAATACAATATAATTTCTTAAACAAAACTAGGACTGGGCGAATTTAAAATGATACAAAATTGTTTTCCAAGTGTGAAAGGGTGAAAATAACCCTGTATACAGTAGTTTCCCATATGTTCCGATCTTATATAACCAGTCTGTTTGTTTGTCTGGATAACTCTTACCACATTATCTCCTGCGGAGTATACAATGACAATGTCATTATCACAAGCTTACCACATTATCTCCCGCGGAGTACACAATGACAATGTCATTATCACAAGCTCCAAAGTTCCAATGCTTGCTCTCCAAATTCAGGGCAAAATGTTCCACCTCCGGTAAAGCTGATGTCCTCCTGTAAATAATAACATACCGGACTTTATCTTCTCTGATCCTCACACAACAAAGCAAACCCAACTTTGTCAAAATGTCTCTAAATCAACACAGTGTTCACATATGGATTTTCTATAAGGCCTAGAAAAAAAATATGTGTGTTTCCGCTTTCCCGACCGACCCTAATTTATAGTGCCGACCCTAAACATTTTTTAATGCTTTTGTCCAATGAAGTGCAAGATTTCACCCAGGGAATTAGTCTCCAGCTTTGCAAGCTTTTCATGACAGAAAGAAGTTTGGGTCACCTTTCTTTTATAAGTTTAAGTCACAGAAATGCTTGAAACCACCATTTCTTTTGTCATTAATGTTACTTCTATACACGTTTTGATTAAACAAGCAAAAAAAATTTTCAAAAAAAAAATAATTACCTACCTACCTACCCTATTTTTTTTTCAGCCTGAAAGCGGAAACAAACATATTTTTTTTCTAGGCCTAATGTTATGTCTGTATTACCCTTATTTCTTCCCCTTAATGTCTATGAGAGAACTGATGATATGAAAAAAACTGGCTTCCATATTATAACTTATTCCTGTAATAAAAGGTTTGTAATCTCACCCTTGGGTTAACTTGAGGTTAGCCAGAACGGCAACAGAAATGTGAACTCCATGGCGATAATTCAGATCACGACATTTATAGGCGCTGCATATACATTGTGTGTCCATGAAGGTCTGGTTCAAAGCATGATCAAGTTCAGCAACTAAAAACAAAATACAATATTCTAAACAAGAGATGTTTGTAAAACACTTGTGCCCCCCTCCCCCCAAATTGGAATTTTTCAAAGTCCAAAAGGGCATAACTCTGTCAAAAATTGCGTGATTGTACCCAAAACAGAACTTGACCTAGATATTCATCTGATAAATCTGTATACTAAATTTCATTTCAGTATGTGCAACTGTTGTGAAGAAATTGAACAGAATTAACTGCAAATAATTGGAATTTTTCTAAGTCCAAGGGGCATAACTCTGTCAAAAATGGCGCAACCGTACCCAAAACAGAACTTGACCTAGATATTCATCTGATATATCTGTATATCAAATTTTATTTCAGTCTGTGCAACAGTTGTGAAGAAAATGAATGGAAATTAAGTGGACCGACAGACAGACTGACCGACCGATAGAGAGCAGCAAAGCAATATGCCCTTTGAAGGGGGGCATAATAATTTCCAAGAGGGACACTGATGGAATAAGAAGGAATTCTTTTATAAGAAAGAACTAGTACATAAGATTTTGTAGTTATGGATTTTTTTTTATTTATCATGCAAATTAACACACTATTCACAAAAAAAATGGAACACTCAGAATTGCAGTATAACCATTATTGTTTTATACGTTATGTACATAAAATCTTAAATAATGATTAATCAAGAGAAATATAGATTATTCTGCCGGTCTATACATGTAAATTTGTTCAGGGAAGTAACTCTTTGAAATGAAATATCAAAATGGAGCATTTGAAGTTCATTATTTTGGTATCATATAGACTGCATACAAAGTTGAAATGGCAGTTTTTGAGGTCATGAAATGACACTGATTACTTACAAGAAGAGGTCAGTATACTATTTGGGTCACAAATATAAGATGGCCGCCCCCTTATTCCTCCACACTTTTCTGGCTGTGTCATGGGATTAGGGAACTGTTCTACGGTCCATTCCGTGATGATCTCGTTCTGACCCCAGGTGATGGTCACTAATGCAAAGAAAAGGACGCAATAGGCAAGCATCTTCTGTAAGATCAAAGTAAACTACTGTTAGAATTCATACTTCTTCACATCTTGTGCATGCTATGTATTGTGCACTAATTATACCAGTAAAGTTCTTTTCATCATATAGCTGCAGGTACATTTTATCACATAGCAGGTACATATCTGAATTCCATTATTGTGACTTACACATCTTTAAATCTATTTTAGTGGAACAACTTTTTAATTTTGTTCAATTACTCATGGACTTCCAGCCAAATGCATGCTATGGGAGATTTCACTTTACATGATTAACTAGTTTTAAGTGCCAGGATTTTTTTTTACTTAGACTCCATCTTTGCAAAAGCTTTAATTAGCATACACTTGTAGCTTAATTAATAGGTTCAACAACTGTCAATCATGTTTAAACAAATTTGCTTCTAGAGGCTCTATTTATCGTCAATACCAGAAAAATATAAAGGTAGTGTATAAAGAAAAACCTCTCTAAGTCACACACACCCCCCCCCCCACACACACACATGAAACCCAATGTTTGAAATATATGTTTACATAATTAAAAACATCTACAATCTACCACTTGCTTGGAAAGTAACTGAACACTTTCCTTCTTCAAAGCTACTGACTCAAATATAGTCGCCATATACCTGGTACTGCATGTGAAGTATGCAGCAATGGGATAGTACATGCAAATGTCTTTGTAAAATCCTCTAAATATTATGGTAAGAAAAGATCTAAAATGAACACCTGCTTAAGAGACCAGACAAGACATGGGTACCATGAAAAGAATGATGATGATGATGATGGATGGGTTACTATGGAATGAGCTTCAGAGAGATGCCTCATCCAATAACAAGGTTCCATACATGGTGGGGCTAAAATAATGCTGACCAGGTTTCCTCCCCTGACCAGGGCGGCCTTCCCTATAGACACTATATTACTCATAAAATGCTTGCTTTAACCTCCTGTGTACAGGGTATTTTTGAAGATGGGCATATACACTTGATCCATGCTCTTCCCTCCCTCCGCCTCCCCCCCCCCCCTTTTATGTTTAAGAGGGATTGAATTTTCACAGATTTATAGACATAATCATAACATCTAAAATCATGATCACAGTGTAAAGCATGAATTTTGGAACGTTTTTTTTTTATGTATATATATACATTGAGTACATCTCTCATGTTCACTTGTCAATTTTCTGATTAAATCATGCATTTATGATTGTAGAAATTAAATAGAAAAATCTTACCACATATGAGATAGATACATGTACATAAACAAATTCCATTCATAAATCCAATATAAAACAGCTGACAAACTACTCCTGCTTTGTGCTCCTACTAATAAACAATGGCAGGTTTACATACAGGTGCCTGAGTGGGAGAGAATGCACTCACTTGTGAAGTACACGGAGGCTTGTTCATTCTTCTCTACTAGTGACTCACACAATTTTAACAATCTCTGTAATATTTTTATCATTAGACATCACTGCTTATATCACTGCTTCCTGTGCTCAGACAGAAATATTTCAAAAACCCCAGTGCCGCTTGTGGTTAATTTTTACTTTGGTGGATTTGACAAAGAGCATATAATCAGATGATCACATAACTTTATCTCGTATGATCATCATTTCAATATTCCTGGCAGCTACTTGTGTTCTTTGTACAAAATATGTCAGAATAAATTTACTTCTGCCAAATGAAGACTATATTTTTTTTACCTATACAGTATACACAAAAAGAATCTTCTTTTCTTTTTACAAATATTTTAGATATGATCCTGATGAATGATGATTCTACATGTATATTCATTCCCATAAATTCTACCTTTCACAATAACTCCTGCACTGCTCTTGTGCAGTATTGGCACTTGATCACCATTTAATTCATTTCATTTAGTAAATGGCAGTTAATGAAATGGTGTATCCTGTCTTTATTGTAAAATCTATGCATATGTACATTTCTTATTTACTAAGTTATATACGAATTAAATTAGACGGGGAGTACCTAGTATGTTTTTGCACGGCTATAATTGAATAATGTTTGGCAAAGTTTTCTTATGTTTCTGTTGGCAGATATTTAAATTATGTTTATTACACAATTGCTTTTATGTCATATTCACCACTATATCCAATTTGCTTTGCAAAAAAACAGTGTGTACCTTAGTTATGTGAAAGCGTATACATGCATGCAGTCATGCGTATCTTAAAAATTTAAGCATACATAGCTTGTTCCATGACAGATTTCTGAAATATTCTGGGCACTGTATACAACTGTCCCTACTAATAAGTAGGCTACACTTGAATAATAAAGTAATCTTAGAGTAATTATCTTATAATAAATCCTCCACACTGTTAGAACTTTCAGTGTTGTTATATGTACAGTGGATAACAGATGAGTTAGTCTGTCAGAAGGGAGTTAACTCTGACAAATAATTCAGTGAACACCTTACCCTCAAGGCCAACACTACACATACACACACACCCTTGTTTCTTTATCTCAACCATGAAATAAAAAAAAGTCATTGTGATGTTTTAAACAAGTAGGTTAATGCATGAAGACATTTTGCCTTGCTTGACATCTTCTAAGTAAACTATTTTTATATATAATTATATGATATGCCTAAGTAACATTTTGTATATTTGTGAAAGCGTAAGTAAAGAACTTAGTCTAATACTAGATGCACAGGCATTAAAAGTTAAAGTGTATATTGAGTATGTGCTTATCCTTATTTAATGCATAATTATATATACTCAATATTTTAAGTAACTTTCAATGCCAATGATGCCTCAGTAAATTTAACATGGAAAATGGGAAATGTCAAAGTAAATACAGTAAGATGTTTATTACTATTATTTCAAAAGAATCACTTCCCTTAGTTTCACTGCAGATCTGTAGCATTATGGTTTTATATATTTGTCTTTGACCATAACGCTACAGATCCCACAATGCAAAAAAGGTGCAATTTACGGTGCAAGATTTTTTGCGCACCTTTGAGGAGAATTTCTCCACTTTTCAGTACGGTCAATTAACTATTACAGTAACCTTTCACTCCTTAATTCTAGGCAATTATTTAACTAATCTGTATATTTTATCCACCTTCCAACCCTTAATAGTTGTCTTTACAAGAGATAAATTCGCTTTATTAAAATTATTTGTTAGATTGCTGAAAATTCACTTCAAGCGAGTTTATTGCCTGTAGAGACACTATAAATGGTTGGGAGGTGGATAAAATATACATGTTGGCTACAGAATGTGTCTAGAATTAGGGAGTGAAAGGTAGTTGACTGACCAATGCTAGAAAGTGGAGAAATTCTCCCCAAAAGTGTGCAAAAAATATTGTGCCGTAAATTGCACCTTTTCTGCATTACGGGATCTGTAGCGTTATGGTCAAAGACAAATATATAAAACCATATAACGCTACAGATCTGCAGCTACCCTTAGTTATGCACCATACCAATAATCAGGTTGCATCTCATGATTTACTGCATATTTATTTTTTAAAAAATTTAAACAGGTACCAACCACCTTTTTTTTGCTTGTCAACTTTTTCAGGTAAGTAAAAAAAAAAATTTCTGTGGCTGCCCCTCCCCCCCACTTTCAAAATCGATGCTACGTGCCTGAAACACTAAGTGTAAAGTGAACAGTATATCAAAGCTGCGATTAAATTTCAGTTATCTCAATGTTTTCCACAGGTAATAAATTAAATACACAATAGTGTACAAACCCTGAAACCATATCCAATTCATGAAAATGAATCAGAAAATGTGTATACTCAGACTGTAGCGAACCTGCAGCCGAAGGCTAATCCTTACCACTCAGTAGCATGAATTAATAAAGATAACAAACACTTGACCCAAAAATGTAGGCACATATGTTTTACATATACAATCAAGTAATTCTTTGCTTAAAAACACAGCAGACCACTGATCAGTTCTTTTATTCTAGTATTAATGGAAACTGACTGATAGTGATACCGATTTTGAGTGTTGGCTGTTGCCAGTGTTTGCATTTCATTTTGACATCACCCCTTACCGCATTTCCATTCGGTTTTATGCTTCTGTACAAATACCCTCTAATAAAACATGTAGATATTTCAAAACAATATGTTTTAATTACGCTGAACTACTCTCATCGTGTTCAAAACATAAGAAATTGGGCTGAAAACGTTTTTGTTGACATTATTTTTACCCACGTGACGGCAGCCATTTTGAATATTTACATGTGCATGAAGTGGACGTAGGCTTTGGAAATTCGAGCTTTTCTACCTAAGAACGGTCGATTACGTGTCTAAAACCAATCCATCTGTGTAGTATGACAACCAAGGTTGCTAAATATATCAGTTTCAAGGCTGTACTCGTCCGTGTAAGAAATTGAACAGTAAAACCATATTTCAACATTGTTGTAAAACATACCTTCCCGCCATACTTCATCCATCGAAGGTCAGTAAATTTGGGGGGCATCTCAAACTACATGACAGCATCACCAAAACGTTTGAATACACGTCGGAAAATACCGTAAAAGCCCGTACTTTACAAGGCCTTTTCTGAGACGGAATGAAAACGAGGCTGTGGAATTTTAGAAAGTTATCTCCCCCTTGCTTGGGCATTGCTACACTCAGTCTATGGTTCTTTTGTATATTCATTCTAAGGTTACGTTTTTTTTGTTTTAAATGGTTTATCCTTATATTTAATTTATCTAACAATAGTAAATAAAACACCAACACTAACCTGTTCCAATACAATCCTTGCCAAAAATGGAAAACTTGTTTTGGTAGTGTATCGGAACTCTCTTGAGTTTTCGTGGTGACAACGAGTCAGAAATTAGAGATATTCCGAAAATTTCACTTCGTTGTACCAGACCCACAAGCAGATCAACTGAATATAAAATAGTTGTTTGCTTTTGAATTAAGCTTGGCCACTGAAAACTACAGTAAAAAGATGAAATAAAGGTAATAGATAACTTAAATGTTTTTTATTATTGATTTGTATTTTTAAAACCGCGGATAAAGTAAGTGATCCGATGTGGTCTAGTGGTTAGGATTTCTGGTTTTCACCCAGACGGCCCGGGTTCGATTCCCGGCATCGGAACGACATTTTTTTTCGTTTTCCTAAAAAATTAAGACATTTGTTTGTTTTTTTTATATACTATGATCTACATTGTTTTTGCAATTGCATCAGAAAACAAAAGGCTCACGGGCCATATAGGTTACCTGAGTATCATGTAACAACTTTCCAACAATTGAATTTAGTTTGTGTTTTAAACCAGAGGCCATGAAAATCACGATTTTGAAAGAGGCACTATTGCTTATCATAATTATACACTTAGCAATGCTTACTAGATAGTCACTTAACACCCATAAGTAGATCAGAGTAACTAAGAGAAAAATGCACTTCCATTCTAAACCATGCAATTGTGCACCCCACCCCACAGGAACCACAGACACTGGGGCCACATATTTCAAAATTTTATCATCATAAATGTTATTTCATCAAATATGGTTGATTAATACTAATGAGTAGATTTCAAAGCATTCATTTATTTTCAGACTATGTACCCCCCCCCCCCCCCCATACCCCTGACCCAGGGGGGCAATGGGCAAAAAATAACCATTTTGCTAGATGCACCTTTCCTCATCATAAATATATATACTTAGATCATTGGCATAATACCCAGGAGCAAAAGGAAAGATTTTCTAAGAATTAATGTAATGTAGAGCCCCCCTCTCCTTACACCAAATAGCTAAAACCCTGACATAGGGGCCATGAAATTAACATATTTGGAAGAGGCACTCTTGCTCATTATAACTATGTACTTAGTTAGTTTATTTAATACTCAGGGTCAGAGGAGAATTTTTTTTTTAAAAATAATGCATTTTCACTGAATAATCTATATAGCCCCACCCTAGCACTAGAACCCCTGACCCTGGGGCCAAGAAATTCACAAATTTGGAAGAGACACTCTTGCTCATCATAACTATGTACTTAGTTAGTTTATTTAATATCCAGGAGCAGAGAAGAAGATTTTCAGAGATTTAATGCATTTTCACTATATAATCAATAGAGCCCCGCCCTAACACCAGAACCCCTGACCCTGGGGCCATGAAATTCACAAATCTGAAAGAGGCACTCTTGTTCATCATAACTATGTACTTAGTTAGTTTATATAATACTCCAGAGCAGAGAAGAAGATTTTCAGAGATTCAATGCATTTTCACTATATAATCAATAGAGCCTCGCCCTAACACCAGATCCCCTGACCCTGGGGCCATGAAATTCACAAATTTGAAAGAGGCACTCTTGTTCATCATAACTATGTACTTAGTTAGTTTATTTAATACCCCAGAGCAGAGAAGAAGATTTTCAGAGATTCAATGCATTTTCACTATATAATCAATTGAGCCCCGCCCTAACACTAGAACCCCTGACCCTGGGGCCAAGAAATTCACAAATTTGAAAGAGGCACTCTTGTTCATCATAACTATGTACTTAGCTAGTTTATTTAATACCCCAGAGCAGAGAAGAAGATTTTCAGAGATTCAATGCATTTTCACTATATAATCAATAGAGCCCCGCCCTAACACCAGATCCCCTGACCCTGGGGCCATGAAATTCACAAATTTGAAAGAGGCACTCTTGTTCATCATAACTATGTACTTAGCTAGTTTATTTAATACCCCAGAGCAGAGAAGAAGATTTTCAGAGATTCAATGCATTTTCACTATATAATCAATTGAGCCCCGCCCTAACACTAGAACCCCTGACCCTGGGGCCAAGAAATTCACAATTTTGGAAGAGGCATTCTTTCTCATCATAACTATGTACTTAGTTAGTTTATTTAATACCCAGGAGCAGAGAAGAAGATTTTTAAAGAAATAATGCATTTTCACTATATAACCTATTTAGCCCCGCCCTAGCACTAGAACCCCTGACCCTGGGGCCATGAATTTCACAATTTTGGTAGAAGACTCAATGCTCATTACATTCATGTCAACAGTTAGCCTGCTTGATGTCCAGGAGTAAAGAAGAAGATTTTTAAAGATTGCACTAATTTTAGTGGTTTTGGCCCCACCCCTCAGGCCCCAGGGGGGGGCGAGGACAATGAAATTCACAATTTTTGTTTTCCTCCACCCATAGATGCTGTATACCAAATTTGGTTGAAATTGGTTCAGTTGTTTCAGAGAAGAAGCTGAAAATGTTCAAATGTTAACACACGACACACGACGGACGAAAACGGATAGCAATAGGTCACCTGAGTGACTCAGGTGACCTAAATATACTTACAGCCTTCCCAGCTTTGCTAACTCCGACCAGTTTGCAAATTACAATACAGCCATATTTACATAATTCATCATTAATTCATTAAAGTGTACACAACTATATCATTCGCGTAGGGAAAAATGCATTTGCAAGGGGGGGGGCAGCCTCAGCCATGCATTTTCAGCTGGAAGGCATCATCACCTAATCAACTAACGAATAATTCCTAAGGGTTTTCACTCATATGGAGACGTTCACTGTGACCACTTGCCGGTGGAGAGCTACAAATTGTCCTATTCTCGGCACTTAGGGCTATTGAGCGGTGAGGGATCTTTTTCGTGCCAGCACCTACTGCGACATGGGACCTCAGTTTATACGGTCTCATCCGAAAGACCGGTCTCCACGTCCCACAGTGGGATTCGAACCCGCGGCGTAAGGGTCGACTCCTTACTCCGCGACTCTACAGAGAGAGAGAGATATATAGTGGAGTGACAATCCTAAAAAAAGATGCTTAGTTTTCGAGTTTAATGGACCGGCATACCCTACGGCTGAAAGTTATATTTTATAAAAGAGACGTCCCTCCTTATACATTTTCGCCCGGTCGTAGAGTTTTCTTAAGTCAAATTTTTTTTGTAACTTGCGATGAAAGTGAAAAGGGGGGGAGGTATTTAAGTTGTTTACTTTACTTGCTGATAATATTCTTTTTCAAAGATTAATTATAAATTTTGAAAAATAATAATTTGTGTATGATAGGATAGCTACAGGTATTTGAATTAACAATGCAAAATTAAATTAATCAGGAATATCATTTGCCCCCCCCCCCCTTTAACAAAAAACCAACTTATGTTTTGCGTTAATTTAAAAAAAAATATATTCAATACAATTATTTCATGCGATGTTAATAACGCATGTTTACTTGATCGTTAGAAAGATTTATAAGACCATGATTTCTGATCAAATAAACCGCACTTTTTTAAAGACATCCTCACACTAAGTCTTGTATTCTACTTGATCTAAAATGTTTTGTGTAACTGGAAACGGATTATAGAATCCCATTATGTGTATGACAGTGACTCCATCGATCAAAATATTGTTAAATATATTAGAATGGCTTCTATTATTAAAAAGATAACGCTTATATGCAGTTTGAATTCAAATTAATGAGCATTTGAAAGTAATTTTCCTTTTTTTCAATTTAAAAAAATACGTAAAGGACAAACATGTCACTTTTCCTTCACATTCTTGTTTGAACCAGGTATCTTGCATGATTGGATATTGCCTTTCTACTTCATAAGCAATACAGATTAACGCAAATATGAAACAGAAAGAGAAAAACGATTTTAGTGTTTCATCTTAAAGACTGTATATCATTTTACAGAAACTATTTCATGTTTCCTTCGGAAATATATTTAGTGTTTTCTACAGCAAAAACATGGACTTTGTCATTATTCAAACTAAGGGATACATATTTTGTTTACGCATTTCCTCATTTACATGGACATACTGCCAAAAATTGAACTCTGTTACTATAATCCTTCATGAGCGGGGATATCATATTTTGCTTACAGAACTTCGTACCAGAAAGGAAGATATGAATCAAACGGAACCGTAAAAGCAATCCACTAAAGTTTTTGCTATAGGAAAACTCATGGTCTGTTCTGTTATAAGAAAGCTTTTTCGATATTTTTCCTTTTGAGAAAGAATTGTCAGTTTTGCTTCAAGAATTAATTGTCTAATACATGTATTAATTTTACAAATAACAATGGAGACAGAAGACAAAGTACTATATACGGTATCTTTAACCAACCACAGATACAACAAGGGGTTTTCAACATTCTTTTTAGGACTTCTGATGAAATGACAAAGACTACTGAGTATTTTGGCAATCAGCCTTTTTTCAAAATTCAAAAATATTTCCAGTCAGCAGATGAAAAAAGCCACGCACGACATGCATTTAATGTGAATATTGCCACGTGATCAACAATTTTTTCTGTTCTAATTATTATCTACCAACCTGAATTATCTTTTTAAGGATCGGCTATCATTACTTTTACAGTGTAGCTCTTTTACAAAGTTTCTGCTTTTATAGTTTTCAAATGAAACATATACTTGAAAAGTTAACAATAAAGATATACAGGGTGTTTCACAATATATGTCACATATCTAAAGACAAGATAGATAAATGACAACTAAAGCAACATATACAATTTATATATCGTTTTAATCAGTATCTATTCAAAATTATTTTTTTGGCATCAGAAGTATCCAACATTCTCCACTTCAGTTACTATGGCAACAAATCCTAAAATGACATTCTCCAAGTTTTTCCCAACATTGTCCTAAATAAGAGACAAATGCTAAGAAATTTCTGACCACTATTTTGAAAGTTTCATGGGATACTTGAAGCTTTTCTTGGCTTTTTAGAACCCCCAAAGTGCATATCTATTGTTATTTGAAGTTGCATTTTAAATGTGTCGTTTCGGAACTAACACTACCTGTTAGATGGTGTCCACTTCTTTCGCTCTTCCTTTCAGTCAATCTTGCAAAATTCAATCGGCTCTGAACGTCAATTGACTTAAAATGCTGAAATCTTGCATGCAGACAAACTTAACTCAAATTTAAGACTTCTAAATACACTTGATACTCTTACCGGCATTGTTTCAATCCATTTCCCTAGATCAGATCTAAATTTCATGAGTTTTTCTCAATGATTGACTTCATTTTGATATTGTTGTCATTTCTTGATTTTTTTTTCTTGGGGCTTTGAGGGAAGGGGGGGGGGGGCTGGGGTGGAGGACGCATGGTTTAACTGTCTTTCATCCTTATATCATAATTTAGTTCAAAATCTTCAATTTTTCTTAATATATGAAACCTAAACAGCAATTTCTGTTCTGGATATTTTTCATCATCAATCCTGTACAATATTTAGGATATCGTTCTTATAATAAAAGTTTAGAACAAATCTTTGCTGCAAGTTGTTCTCCATTTTGAGAACAGCTGAAATTATGCCATCACTGATTATATCATCAGTTACTTCATGGTATATTATAATTTCTCCAATACTTTGCAACATCATAATTTTAGATCAATATGCTTACTTATGGTGTTTTGGTATTTCCGGTATCATGCACAATATTCAGATTATGCCCATTTAGATGTGTGACATATATTGTGAAACACCCTGTACATATACGTGTTCATGAAAACCAATGAATAGAAATTACAGCTCTAGCAAACGTCATTAATTCAATCTTCACCCTCTTTCAAAGAATTGCAACTTCAACACCAATACGTGTTTAAAATCTTTCGAAACCCCCAAATCTCTACAATATAATTTGCTTAATTCATGAGTAAACGCTTATTCAAAAGTTCACCAAATTAAACATAAATTTTCAAATCATAGACAACATTCTTTGATAAAAAAATTGACTTTTTAAGAGAGAGAAAGGAATAATACCCGGTATTAAGACTAGTCTGTTGTCTGTCCTTTGGATGAGACCGGAGTGCCGAAATTCCGTGCGAGAGCAAGGGTGACCTCTGGATGAATTTTTACTAAAAAGGCTTTCCAAAAAGCGTCGAACAATTTCTTTAAAAAATAATGAATCAGATGAAAAAAGCTTAATAAAAACGTTACATTTAAAAAAGTGCGAAATTTATGGTCATATTTCGTTTTTTTTAAGAGAGAGAGTGTGTGTGTGGGGGGGGGGGGGGGGGGGGCAAGGGGTGGTGGGTGTTGTTGTTGTTGTTGTCTTGTTTTTATTTATTTTTTTACTTTTTGTACTAAATATTACGTGATTGTACGTGAAGAATAACGTACATTAGCATTAAACATTTTAAGTTTAAATAAAATACTATAAGACAAATCTTTCATTTTACAGACAGACACACGGGCATTCTTATTCAATTTTTCTTTCCTTTTCCATGAAATCAATATATTCATCGAATAAATAAAATTCCTATACAAATATACAATTATTTTCACGAATTCCTTGAACTTTTATTATTATGTACAATATTATGGTCAGATTTCATTCATTGATCTTTGATCTCCTTTTATTTTAAATTTTGACCATAGAATTTTCTACGACCGGGTAAAAATTATTGCCTGATAATATATCTCACCAAAAAAGTACAAATTAGCCGTAGGGTAGGGTGGTACATTAAAATCAAATTTTTGATGGTCTTGTCACTCCACTAATAGAAAAGGCATATAGCTAGTCGTTTTAAATTAAGGAACACAAGCATATACATGTAGTTGTCTTCTCTCATTGGTGTCTTGAATTGAAAGTGGCGGGGAGTGCTAAGTGAAAGAAAAAAATTTCAAACCTACAAAAAAAAAAAAAAAAAAAAGGAATTGTTCACCACTTTCCAAACACGAAAATCCTATTTAGTGGTGTGTGTGTGTGTTGGGGGGGGGGGGGGGGTCGAACACCTTTCAGTACCAGATTTTTTACTACATTTAAAACATTTATTTACCCTTTTTTGACTGTAACATGTCTGTTGAAAGTGGGGGGGGGGGGTTACCCGGTTCCGACGCCTATGTCTCTATATAGTATTATATATCTTGGCAAAATTATTAGGAGAGGGAGATCCCCCCCCTCCTCCCCACCGGTTCCTACAGCCATGAATGTCAATCAAATAAGGTTGAGTAGCCCCCTTTTTGATTTTATGCATCTGGATTTCCCCATTACCCGCCCGTTGAGTTCAGTAGGGCAGAGACCTAAATCGATGGTGATAAGTCTTCTCCTTGACCTTAGAGTTTGAACCACCAAAAGTTAACTTTTGCCATAACTTTTGAATGGTTAATACAAGGACTTTCCGGTATATCTATTGACACAAGGCCCTTCTTTGGGTAACAGTATTTTATATCTCAAGATTGACCTTGGAATTTGATTTGTATTTTAATTGAGAAACTTCAATCTTCGCCATATTTGACATTTTTGCTAATGGAAATATATAACAAACAAAGATCGATCTCGTATAATTCCATTAAAAAAAATCATGAACAGGGCACACAATGACCCTATAAACACCAGAGCTGACATCAGGTGCTTGGGAGAAGGAATTCTTCCCTGTCGACCTGTCACACCCGCCGTGAGCCCTATGGCAGCAGATCGATCATGAGCAAGAACAACGACCTGTTAAACAGATCGAGTCAACACCAAATATGCATTAAACGTGTTAGACTAGATACGACAAAAATAGGTGGTACATGTATTTACAGTATTTACTTTTCCCAGAAGTTGATTAATCGGTGTGTTGAATGCCTTGTAACCTCAACTTATTTTGTCACAAGATTGAATCGGTTTCAAATTGATGGAACTCAGAGCATGCTCTCCGTATCGACCCAGTTCTGAGACATTAACAACATATGTAGAGGTGTTGTTGTTACTTCAAAATTATTTAGTGAATGGGAACATGTCTAGCTATGTTAGCTAGGAGGAATGAGAATACTTTAATTAAATCATTTATTTCATTCATGATTGTCATTTATTGTAAATCACCCAAACAGCTTCATCGTTGATTTTTTTTCTCCAAAGTCCATGAATGGTACTAATTTTACTATATACAGGTAGGGCCTATATTTCAGAGAGTATCAAAGTAAAAATTGCTACTCAAACAGTCTTGAATTTTAAAATACAAGTTATATCCCTTTATTATAGAACTCTTCAGCTTTTGAAGTCGTGGTTGCAAATGTCAACAACAAAGTGAAACCGAAAATCGAAGGAATTTTTTAGAAAATCAAAAGAAAACAGATTTTCCAGTATCTAATTATAAACAACAAAGAGAAAACACAGATATGAGTAGATCATTTACAGTTAAACCATCTGTAGCGTACAGTCAGGGCAGAGGAAGGGGTGCCCCTACAAACCAACCGTCGGTAGGGCGAGGGAGAGCGAGAGGAGGAACGAGCGTGAGAACACAGACAGACAGACTAGCAACACGATCCACCCAAGCTGATATGGATAGAGATCAGGGACAATTGGGGGATGGGGGTGTCGACGGTCGACAGCCCGGGGGAGGGGGAGCTGGGTTGGACCAGAGAATGAGCCACCAAGGTGCCTATACTATGATAACTCCCAATGAAAAGAGACGACAACAGATTGCGGAGCAAGCCAGGCGGGAAGAAGAGGCCTATCAGCGGTACGGTAGCTGTCTAAATATAGGACCTGATAATCTTTTTTTTTTTTTGTTCATTTAATATTGGAATGGCAAACAGTGGATATGCTTAACTGCATAAAGACATATATACCACTGTATACCTTGATCCTTTATCGATAAATGTTAAAAAAAATTGCTGTATATCAGCACAATTAATGAACTCGGGAGATTCACCATGTTCACAGGGATGTCCTTAAGACCCATCGGCCAGGGATTTTCCCTATATAACTATAATGACCAAATCCCCAAGTTATTCTGATTTTCCTCTCAATTTCAGTTAAGGGAGAAAATCCAGATCCCCAGCTTCTCACTGAACTTCTAATTTTTTTAATGTTCCTGCTGTCTCAGTTCTTAAGAAAACTGTAATCATAAATCATTCATCATCAGTTACAATTATTCTCATTGATAATATGAGTTGTCCTTCTTTGAACACCTTCTCTCTAGGCACAAGGAAAATAACAGACTTGGTCATGTGAGCTACGTAGGAACAGTTGGAGGGGCACAGAAAACTGAGAACGAGGCTAGAAATCAACAAGCCCAAATCCACAAGTCTTCAAAGTTCGACAGTATTCAGAAAAGACAAGCAGCCCGAGACGCTGTGAAGAGGAGAGAAGATGAAGAGGTCTCGAAGAAGAAAGCTGAACAGAGGAGAAAAGCTCAGCAGAACACGCGATCAGATGAACAGAGGCAGCAGAAGCTACAGGAGGACCATCGCGCGAAAAACGAGGCATTCCTCAGACGAATCGAGGCAGAACAGAAATCAAAGGCCAGATCTAAATATAGTCAACCCAGTGCTAGCACAGTCCCAACTGTTGTGGAAACAGTATGTATATTTTATAAACTGGGGTTACATAAATCAATTATTTTACACGGAAATGTTTTTTCACACTATGTGAATGAATTAAAATTTAGTTTGTTTCTATTTAGGCCTTTATAATTGACATTAAAAATCCCATCAAGTCAGAATTTTTATAATTTTCTCTGAGTTAATATTTTTCTTAGATAATTCATGGAATTGGATCTGAAACTATGTACAGTGATTTTAATACTTTGACTAAAACAATTATAAGCAGCCTCATTAGTTCAAATCTGTGGAAAAACAAACTAAACTTTTATAAACCTAATGCAAAGTGGGCATCTTTTGCTTTTTCAGTGTAAAAAAATTCTCTTCAGATTAATATATGCATACTATAATTCTGATCAATATTGAATTTTCTAACTAAAACTGTACGATTTCACTAGGAGGATAGTGAAAGAGTCTCACGTGGTGACACCCGCCATAATTATGGGGATCCTGAACTTGTGAACACTCTTGATGACATTTCACTCGGTAACTCCTACAATGACCCCTCCCTCAGGGAGCTGCAGCGTATGTTTCCTTCGTATGACCGGGAAATGTTACGAGACATTTTACTACAGGCAGGGTCAGTAGAGGATGCCGCGGCACTACTGTCGAGTTGATGGAATGATAATTTTATATCAAACTTATCATGCTGCAGTGTTCTTTAAAATATGCCAGAGACAACTGGACCCTGCTTCACATAAAGTCTACATCAAAGCTGATTTTTTTTTTTTGTATATTGAAGAAAGTGAACTTTTTAAAAAATGATACATTGTACATGTATACACATGTAATATGGGCATAAACAATTAAAATGGGTTTTCATTCTTAATAAATCTAATCAAAACACATGGCCCAATCAGCCTGTAGTCTTCAAAATTCAAAAATGCTCCTTTCATAAAAGTAATAATTTGCTATGCTTTAATTTTTTTCATGCAAAATATGTACAGTGGTCCCTCATTTATCCGGACGCTTTAGTTCCCAGTCATTTGTCCGGATATGTGAAGCGTCCGGATATCTGAAATACCAGTTAAACAAAACAAAATAACATAAATAAATTCTGTTCCCATGATAAATCGTCCGGATACTGAAGCATCCGGATATCTGAAGGTCCACAGTATCATTACGTATGTATATATATATATATATATAAATCTAACTTTAATATCTGTGGTATGTTTTTATCAATTTATACATTTTAATCCTGTAGACTTTATATTTTGTTTTGTTGAATTCTTTTATCTCTAGGTCTGTATATCAATTACTTCATCAAAAAAAATATTAACAGTTTTTGTTCATATAATTGTCATGCCTAGTAAAATTTTCATATGTGACAGAGCAAGTTATCAACCTTTTTCTTAATTTAGAGGTGCTTTATTCACAGCTAAGACATAAGAAATAGAAACTTGCACATACGATATTTTGTAATAAAATCTATATAATATATGTAGTATTATGTATGAGTACTTTGAAAATATTTGATATTCTTGTAGATAATTCATAATTTTTAAATGAATTATTTGTACCAATTGTAGAACTTGTCAAATCTAGACACCACTGCTTCTGTAAAAATTTCCAGATTATTTCACAGGCACTTGGGGTATGGACCCCCTTTTTTCCAATTTATTTTTAAATTTAGTGTTGAGGCACCTTTTTCCTATTTTTGTATTCTAACATGCACTATACCAATAACAAGTTATCAATAATGTAGCCCTTTTGTCTCTCTAAGCTGTTTCTAAGTAAATTGTTCTTGACTGATATGATCAGGGAGGGGAAGGGGTCCATACTATAAGTGCCTGTGGATTAATCAACACTTCTGAATTTTCTGAACCTAGATATATGAAGTGATTTAGGTGTACATTATTAATAAAGTGTTATGCAACAGCATGAATACACTCATCAAAAAATTACAATTATGATCTTAAACAGTTCAGAGTGCAAGAAAATCATGTCAACCTTGATTCTAAGATTTCCATGACCTTTTCCATTCTTTAAATATTTGGTTATCCATCCTTTGTGGTGTAGGCATTAATTATAACAAATATTACATCATTGATTGATTTCTATACTGGTTGTGTTAAACCTTGTCAAATGCTCATCATATTAAACAATATCAAATTATATAGTCTTAACAACTTAATCTATACCAAATTAATTTTGAAATAAAAGGCTAGCCATCAAATGACATATGCTTACTTTAAACTGACCAACAATTCTTCTGTCTAATTCCCAAAGAATACAGATAAGACTGCTTGATCAGAGATGCTCTAAAGAAATGATTGAGACAGCTAGCCTAATCCTGCATTGAACCCATTAATTGATAATCTTTGACTGGATGCTTGTCTACTCATTACTCCCAAGAGATGAATGGATCTGCAATATCTACAACAAAACATTTTTAAAATATTAAAAATACTTAATGTTTTTTTTTATTTTAGATTTAATGTCAGACAGGTTTTAATATGCAATTTACATGGACAAATGGACATGCCGATTCCACTCTGACCCCATAAAATTAGTTTCTAAATTAATTATATATCAGATTAGTTTATTAAGCAATATCAAATTAGTTTTCATTACTTTTCATCAAATTCATTTCAAAACTTAAGCTAGCAAACGAGAACTATTTGTAATTCAATAGGCTGACCCCATTAGCTCAATTCCCAAGGGATATAGATAACACCTGCTTGATCAGAGATGCTCTACCAGTTAGCTCTTCACACTAAATTCATTAATTTTCTCTAATTTGACATGCAATTTTCTGTTATCAAAATTCTTCTTGACCAGTGCTTGATAATAACACTCATGGGGAAGGTGGAATTTCTCTAACATACATAGAGGATATTCAATGTTTTGTAGTTGAATATGGAATTTATTTCACGAGTGGGACAGGATTTTTGATATTTTCACGAGTGCGAAGCACGAGTGAAAATATCAAAAAATCCTGTCTCTGAAATAAATTCATATTCAACTACAAAACATTGAATTTTCTGTTTATTACATTTTTAAAATAAATTTCTTTTATTTTTCCTTTGCCTATAGTCTTTTTGTAATACAGCCATAGGCTCGTGACGTCATAGTTGAGCGGTTGAAACGTCATAGCAATGTGAGGTGAAAACACTGTAAACTTGGATTTAGCAGCATATTTTTGTTAATTTTAACAGTTTTATTCGCAGTCAGAATGGTTTATTTATTTTCATCTATCTTAGATTAGGTCAAGGAAGATATTTTTACAGCAATCTTCGCTATGGGAGGGGAAATCGAGAGTTTTCCCGCACTTCTGATATTCGTCACACTGTGACGGGATATCATTTTGATATCCTTTCACACTGTGACAGGATATCATTTTTATTCAATGAATAAATTACAGTATTTCACGGGTAAAAATGTAATAAATTATATTTGTTATAGATTGCTGTCAAGTATATGCTTAAAAAAATAAGTATTTTCTTAACACTTTTTAAATAAGGATTAAGTGCAATACTCTGACATTTTTGGAATGTGTGATTGAAGAGTAAAAAGATACATTTTCTTTATAAAATTTCACTTAAATTAAAGGTCACTGTGACCTTGAAATAGGTCGCGACACACTTTCTACCTAAGATGCGTTAACAGGCCAAGTTTGATGATTCCAAGTCTAATCGTTTTCTAGTTGTGGGCCTTAAGGGATTTTTACATATTTGGCTATGACTTTTTAATCATAGGTCCGAGTGACTTACATTTTATGCGCGACACACCTTCTATGCAACATGTATCAGCTGACAAAGTTTGATAACTGTAGGCCTAATAGTATCAAAGTTATGAGCTGGACACGAGAAAGGCTACCAGACAGACGGACGGACTGACACGAAGCTTATAACAGAATATGTCCCTTCTTAAGATGGGCATATAAAAACTTGATGTTGAAACAATTTTTGCCAAGTCTTTGCTATAGTTTTGTTGAAGACTCAAATTAGAAATGTTTATAAACATTCCAGTTCATTATTACTCTGCTTGATGTACAACATTTGGGTAAATGCTCCCTAAACAGAGACTGACTGATCTATTGTGGGCACGAGCAAATCTTTGCAAAACCCTAATTATCATAAAAATGGTTTAAAAAGGAGCTATGCAATCAAGGTATTTTAAAACATCCATTGACTTGGTACATGTGGTGTGTGTATAGCTTACTCCAGAACCAGAAGTATATGTATTTACGTCATGTTTGATGGCATATGACCTGGGTTTATCTTGAATGCACAGAGGCAAATTAACTGAACACAAGGTTTGATTGTACTTAGATAGTCATTGCAAAATCACAATTTGAAAAATTAACTGCCAATAAAAAATAGCACATCTCGTAAGCTCCAAGTAATTTATTTGTAAAATGCAATAAATATGACATGAAGAACAAACAATTTCAATGTCAATTTATAAAATAATTAACATTATCTAAGTTTGACAGCAAAGTGACATGGAATTCATCTGAATTTTCTCCCAGTTACATTTTATAACTTGATCTACAGAAGCTCTGGAATTTGAAAGTTAAATTATTTTTCATGACTTTACAGTCGACACACTTCAATCAGAAAACTCAACGTCCAGCTATTAAAGGTGATCTATAATGAATAAAATGATTAGTACTGGATTCTTTTATTTTAAATACAGTACACCACATGGACTCGTATAAATATAGATACACACTGTATATAATTTAATGATTGAAAATTCAAACACATCAATCAGTTCACAATTTTATAGAATACTTGGACATGTCGGAATAGATGGTCAGATTTAGTGACACATTTTTACTATTTCATAAGTCAATATAGACAACGTCATGACTATACATTGAAACTCCTAGAAAAATTGATTTCGTATATTACAAAATTTATAAATCATAGCATTCTGATACAGAATATATGTATTTATTACAGTTATAGTAACACGTGTGTTGATCGAACACTTGTTTGTTTATTTATATTTATACCGGAACCCAATTTTCATTGGTTAGTTATTTCAGAAATAGAACCTGTTTAACAGGTATTTTACGCGACAAACCTTATCACCTGTTTAACAACTAAACCCCATTCGAAGGCTCTCTCTTCGTGTAGTATAGACATGGCGCCCACCCACGCACCCTCACAGTGTTTATATTGTAATACATGTATTTCATATTATCTTTTTTCTCGTTATTACAGAGAATGGACTTAACAAGACTTTATATTACGAAGATTATTTTTGTATGATGTTGTAAATAAACTGCACTCTTGAGAGCGCTTCTGTACCTACACACTGTGTTTATTTATGGTATAGATGATTTATGTTCGTTTGAGTGTGAACGAATTAGAACATAATGTTTTTTCAAAGCTGACACAAAAGTCCTCTAAAATCTAGGAGCTTCCTGTGCTTTAAGATTGCACTAGTTTAGGTATGGGTATCTCGACTTCATTTTACATGTCAAAAAATCCTATTTTTACTGGTTTACTTACACATACTAGTATTTGTACCGGTATTTTTTCTGAAAAGCTAGATGTATGAAGAGTTTTTTTAATCATAAAAATCTACACATACACCATTACAATGTTCACCAGGTAATAAACTGTCAGAATGGAAGCTTTATTAAGCTCCATAAAGTTTTCAGTCCTCAGTCATCACACACGTCATTCATTTGCTTCAGCATTTCTTTCTGGAATAAGCTGTTTCTATCGCTGAATCCCAGACGGCCTTTTCCAAAAGAGTTAGGACCTGTTGATGTGGGGGTATCTCTGAAAGACAAAATATTTTTTAAAGTTTTCATCATCTGTAAAATTGCCACCTTGTAATTTAGCACTCTATAAACAATATTTGTGTAGTAAATCCATCACACAGACATAACATTAATTCTATTCTCACCCTCAATTTGTTTAAATTTGTTTTTCATTTGGTTTGGAGCCTAATCAAAACAAGATGCACCTGGGCCATATTGCTCACCTGTTCTGTGACTCTTTTGTTTGTTGACAAATTCATACATAGATAAAAAAAGATCCATTACTGTCATCATCAAATTAAATCATGCAAACATTTCTATAATAATTAATTTACACTTAATTGAAGAATGGCATCCATTTTTGTTTGCAAATGAGTTCTTCTTGCATGTTTATATATTTCTGAGTTTAAAATGTTTGTGTTCCTGCCCTATTTCCATGGGTCTTGAATAGAATAAAACTAAATATACATTATACATGTATGGGAATGGTTGCATATTGAAGTCTTTTCTGATATTCTTAAAATCAAATTTAGATCCTATCTCAGCTAGGATTTGAATTTACAATAAACAGGAATGCATGAAAGCTAATTTGACTGAACAGTAAACAAGGTCAAATAGAGCAGAATTTTCAAGGCAATTGTTGTTAAAAAAAAAAAAATATATATATATAATATATATATATATATATATATATATATATATATATATATATATATATATATATATATATATGTAACAGAAAAAAAATCTTGCTTTTATTTCCAATCTTACCTTCCCACATTCTTCATTCTCATCTTTGCCTCTGGTGGCATCTCCTCCTCTTCATCACTCTGAAATATTTATATTGATAATATTAACCACTATTTATAAAAAGCAAACCAGAATTTGTTACAGACTTCCTATGCTCTTTTAATAAGAAAAGGCCCACAGGCCTTACAGGTCACCTGAGTATCATGTAATACCTTTCCAACAATTGAACTTGGTTTGAGTTTTAAACCAGAGGCAATGAAAATCACAATTTTGAAAGAGGCACCACTGTTTATCTTAATTATACACTTAACATTCTTACTATAGTTACCAAGAGGTAGACCAGAGTGACAAAGAGAAAATGCACTTCCACTTAAATTTAAAGTCACTTTATAACCAGTTGTGCACTCCTTCCCTTAGGAACCACTGACCCTGGGGCCACATATTTCAAAATTTTGGAAATTTTATCATAAATTTTATTTCATCATAAATGGTTGATTAATACAAAAGAGCAGATTTCAAAGTATTAATTTATCTTCAGACTAAGTACCCCCCCAGCACCCCTGACCCAGGGGCCCTGAAATTAATCATTTTGGAAGAGGCACCTTTCTTCATTATAAATATGTACTTATATCTTTGGCATATTACCCAGGAGCAAAGAAAAAGATTTTCAAATAATTCATGCATTTTCACTATATAATCATTGGATCCCCCACCCTAACAACAGAACCCCTGACCCAGGTGTCCTGAAATTCACAAAGTAGGAAGACACATCCTTCCTCATCATAACTATGTGCATAGTTCATTGGTTTAATACCCAGGAGCAGAGGAGGAGATTTTTAAAGAATTCATGCATTTTCACTTTATAATCATTAGAGCCCCACCCTAACACCAGAACCGGTGACCCGGGGGCCATGAAATTCACAATTATGGATGAGGCAGCCTAGTTTTTTATTCACATAAGCATGTACTTGGTGTTTATTTAATACCCAGGAGCAGAGAAGAACATTTTAAAAAATTAAAGTATGTTCACTATATAATCAATAGAGCCCTGCCCTAACACCAGAACCTCTGATCCATGGGCCATAAAATTCAAAATTTTGGAAGAGGCATTCTTGCTCGTAATAATTACGCACTTAGTTTGTTTACCAGTAATAGCCAGGAGCAGAGAAGAGTATTTTTCAAAGAATTAATGTATTTTCAGACTTTCAGTATATAATCAATAGAGCCCCACCCTAACACAAGAACCCCCGACCCAAGGGCCATGAAATTCACAATTTTGAAAGAGACATTCTAACTCATCATAACTTTGTACTAGGTTGGTTTAATTAATACTCAGGAGCAGAGAAGAAGATTTTCAAAGAAATAATGCAATTTCACTATGTAATCTATTTTGCCCTGTCATAGCACTAGAACCCCTGGTCCGTGGGCCATTAATTTCAAAATTTTGGTAGAGGACTTAATGCTTATTACAATCATGCCAACAGTTTGACTGCTTGATGTGCAGGAGTTAAGAAAAAGATTTTTAAAGATTGCATTAATTTTAGTGGTTTTGGTCCCACCCCTCAGGCCCCAGGGGGACAGGGGCCATGAAATTCACAATGTAGAGAAGAAGCTGAAAATGTTCAAATGTTAACACATAACGGACGATGGACGAAAAGAGATAGCAATAGCCTTAGGTCACCTGAGTTTACTCAGATGACTTAAAAAAATATGCCTCTAAGAATGTTACATCAGCAAGTCCTTTAAAATCTTACACTTTCTGGTCATATGATATTTCCTTGTCTATAAATAACCTATGAAATATCCTATGCATATGCATGTATCATGCTATATTTGCTGAGTGGAAAAGTATGATCTTTTTTTCTCTCCATTACAACATTATGGTATGGAAGAGAGTTTTACACTTTCACTCTGTGACCTTGTCCAATTGAAAGTATGCCAAGTATAATCTATTGTTCTTCATTTGAAATTCTTGTCCACAACTTTCATTCAACATTTCTTGACCCTGTGACCTTGTTCTCTTGCAAAGAACTTCGGTACATGGTCATTGCAATGGCAAAATGCAACCTTTTGAACTGAAGTTTCTTGGTTGATTTAATCACCAACTTATCATCAACACAGATATGCTTCCTTCTTTTCTACATGCGTAAAATGTTTGGTACGTGTAGGTAATATAAATAATATTGTTAAGGCTACATAAATTTAATTCTCTGGTTCTCAGGCCAATTTTATCCAAAACAGATGCGGGAGGGAGGCATTTTATTTATCATTTTATTGGCAATAAAGTAGATGAGGGAGGTATTTTTTTAATTTTAATTTTTGAATTTTCTTGAAAATAAAGATAATTTTTTTTAATCACAGATATACGTTCCATGTCTGATCAAATGGTTTGCTTTATCCATTGCTTATCAGCGTGTGAACATCGTAGGCAATGTCTTTGAATGTATTTTCAAATGAAGTAGCCAAAATATCTTTGAAAATGGCTACCGGAAGTGATATCTGAATACTAAACTACAAAAAAATGAGGACGAAACTTTTTTTTCCGGATTGGTTTCCGCAATACCAACTTTTTATTTTATAAAAAATACAATAAAATTAGCAATGCGGCTACCTCAAAACAAATGCGCATGGGCCTGAGAACCAGAATTTCAATCTAAGGTAGCATCCAGGTGCATATAACTCTTGAGTAAACTTAAGTCGAATGAACTTATTCAAATAGCAAATAATGAATTGTATTGGGAAATGATTAAATTATGTCATAAATAAAAGAGAGCAAATAAGCTTATTGAAAACTGAAAAACATTAAAATTCTTCAAATACACTATCATTTCTTTTATTTAAAAATTTTAAATCTTACAACATCAGAAAAAGTTAATTATTTTAAATAAAATCCCATTATATGTCTATTTTTTTACTTAAGAAAAAATGTACTTCCTGAATTCTAATTGATTTTTTAAAAATAATTCCCCAGAATATGTTTCATAAAAGCCCTAGTGTATTTGTGCATGTCAGGCTCTCCAAGAAAAGAAATGTCCATTACATTAGGACTTAATTAATTTCTGGATGTAATTCCTTGTTAGTCTCTCTTGCTGGACATTGACCTTTTTGCTAACAATGACCAGGAAGACAGAGCTGTGTTGGTCATCTAACAGTGATATTGTGATTAGGCCTGGACACTAATAAACCTCAGTCAGGAAACTCATTACAAGAATAGATCTATTGTTACACTAATTCCTGGTTTCCAAAGTCATGCTTGGAGGTATTAAATGGCCAGCCTCCAACACCTAGGGTCAGTTCTTGGTCAAGCTTTATTTATAGCTGTGGTTTCTTAAGCGGATTTGACTCTTGGGTGTCGTTATTATCATATTCATAAAATAGACCACAAAAAATCACAAAAAAGGCTACTACAGTAGTTTGCATTTATTTATAAATACACATGGGGTGGATTATCCATAAGAATTGGGTATATTACTGCCTGCTCGAGTTTCTCAGGCAGCAGGCATCTGACAAGCTTCAGATGAAAGCCTGGTAGGGGGATAGTTTAAACAGCTAGTCTCTGTAACTATTATTATGTTTTGCTATCAAACTTATGGCATTGTATAAGGATATTGTTGAGAATTGTATAACATTACAAATTTGAATTAAGTTTTATTTATAGATCTAGTAGACTAGAACATGAACATTTTAACAGCTAGGTCTGTGAATCAACTCAACAGATTTTCACCAAAGCTAGCAGAAAGGTCACAGCCTCTGAGAGAGCTGCTTATACTTAAGAATGTCAAATTAGAGTGAAAAATGTCTAATGTATTTCTTACCTCCTCTTCATTAAAAACAGAAGCTATTTTTTTAGTCTTGGGTAAGACAGGGGCTACTTCTTTTGGCTGAAAATAGCAAGCAGAATTATGCATGTAGTGTTTTCCATAGTTGAGATTTTATTCAAACTGCATTGAATTCACAAATTGAGTACATAAAAGAAAAAATTAACTACATAAAGCTGTATAAAACATGTACCTGTGAAGAGAGAGAGATTTTAATTGGAGCTGCCTTAGCTTTCTTTTCATTGGTTGATTCAGTATTTGGCTCTTTGTTTGCTGGTTTAGAGCCAAACTTCATGGCAAATTTCTGTGCTTTAGTTGGTTGTGGGGGTTCCTCGCTGGCTTTTCTCTTCCCGGGACTTTGTACTGTGGGTTTTCCTGCTTCCAGAGGGGATTTCCCTGGGTCATAAGAAGGTTTCCCACCTGACTGGCTGGAAAACTTGGTCCCTGGTTAAGTGGAAATACTGGCAAATTTGAGAGAAGTACATTTTACAAAAAGCAGAATAAGGGCTTTTAAAATTAATCACCTTTTGGAATGCATGAACAAGCATTCATGTAAAACTATAAAACTAAAGTTGTAAATTACAACACTTTTAATTCATACAGTTTTGAAATTTGAGGTCTCATTTCAAATTGTGACTTTTCTGGTGTGTAACTTTCCTTATTAAAATATTGCCTTCCTGCAAACATTTGCTGCCAGTCTGTTGCAGGCTTGTGGCATACATTGCTGCAAGCTTGTGGCAGTGAAGCTTAAGAACCCAGAACAGCATATACAAAGCCTATGTGTTGGCAGCAAGTTTGTGGCAAGTATGCAGCAATCTTGCAGCAAAGATTTTACCATGCAAATGAGGTTTGGTGCAAGTCGGTGGCAAACACTGTGATTTTCCAAATTAGGGATGCCTTGCTGCTAACTTGCACGGGAACATTGCTTTACCCTTGCAGCAAACATTGCTGCAAACTTTGCTAAGTTGGGGCAAACAATTAAGTTATTGTTTTTGGTCCATTCCTGCAGGAAGTTTACAGAGTCTTTGTCCTGAAAATCCATCACATGCTTTTGAAATGTTGAAGGTTTCTGGTAGCTATTGGCAATCATCTGCCAACAAAATATATTCTTCCCAAGAACAATTCTGTTTGCTGCAAACTTGCTGTTAGCCTGTGGCCAATATAACCGTTTGGTAATGGTTTTTAAATCTTTTCACTCTTTCTTTATTATTATCATAATTAGGATTATGATAAGGATTGAGACATATCATTAAATAAATATTCAGAATTCGAAATCTAAAAAATATTTCCTGAAAAATTATCAATCGTACTTCAATCAGAAAACCTCACTAGGGAATTTTGGCTGTTTTAGCTTAAAAAAATATTGCATAAAGAATTCTGATAAAAAACTTTTCCAATAATATCAGACAGTCAATAAAACAGGACTTCCTCAAAGTCTAAATAGACATAGGTGCTCTAGGGGATTGATAAACCATTTTGTCTTATTAGTCAGCTTATTAATGTCATTCACCTACATGTACTGTGCCAGCCTACTCATAATGCAGGCTTTTAAATTTAATAAAATTTATTTTTATTTCAAAAAATAGGCCACCCCCATTCCTTTAGCATTTATTATGGACAAAACATAAAATGTGTTGATAGCTATACATGTATATAAGCTATCAAATTTTGTTTTTTAATTTAAACAAATGTAATCAAAGATTACAAGGCTTGCCTAAATTTTTGTTTAATTTTTAAGTGAAGACAGGCTCTCATCAATTGAACGGTTGCTGTGTGCATATCTTCATGCAATATTCCCTAAGTTTGGTGTGTGTACATTTAATTTTTTTGGGGGATGGGGGTGGGGGGTGAAAATGTAGGTCACATCATCCAGACAAGTCAGATGTTACACCTAAGGCTTCATAGTTTATTTGGAATGAACCTACTCCAAAAACATAAACAGTCAGTCATCTGGAAATGTAGGCCAGATGTATAAGAATCTAAGACCTTAGATGCATCATCCAGGCAAATTTAATTCCCATTGGAACTTAAAATTAATAAGGAATGGGGCTGTTGAGGACCTTCAACCTGTTCATTCAGTCAGAAAATGTGGGTCAAATCTAGCCTCTGAACAACTTCTGATGTGTGCATACCTAGATGTTTGGTTCCTGACTGTAATAAATCTAATCTTTTCAAACCTAATTGTGCCAGTCACCAACAATTGGCACAGATGGCACAGTAGCTGGAATTTGTGCTCTTGCGTTGTGAAGTAAGGAGTTGATCTTTACTTTATGGGTTCTTTGAGGGACCTGGAGGCTGGTCCTTTGGGTGAGACCTCACGTCCTGTGTCATACAAGGTGCTGGCACAATAAGGACCCCCCACTGCTTAAGGGCACTGACTGTAAATTAGTGCTGTGCGATACTACCGGTTAACCGGTGTATCCCGATTTCGTTCTTCACAATACGTATCGTGGTATTTTTTTGTGAATACCGGTTCGGGTTCGATATGCTATAAATTGTTACAAAAAGAGTTATTTGCCCTTTTCAAGGTAAAATATGGCGGCAAGCGACGTGAAGTGTGATCAGAAACCAGAGACATGTCTCTTTCAAAAACGAAAAACTGTTATATGAAACCCCTTCATGTTAAAGCTGAATCTGAATTCAACAAGTTGTCTTTGTGCCACAAAAAAACTTATCTTGCAGCTTGTGCCGACATAACGCTATCAGGCACTTGGAATATCAACTCCAGAATACATGTAATTTGAGTTTGTGTTTTCATTTAACCTTGACGAAAAGCAAAAAATTATAAAATATTTATATCGTGATATATTGCAATACAAAATATAATATTGCAATATATCGCGATACGATTTTTCCTTCGCGATACCCAGCACTACTGTAAATTACAGATCTAAATTTGCCTCCCTCCACTGGAAAGTGATGGCATTTCAATACATGTAGTGTGAAAAATTTAACTGTACTTGCATTTTTTTTCTATTTCAAAATAAAAAGCAAAATCACACTCAGATCTCCTCAGGTGGCTGGTACCTTGCACACTAACCTCTGATGTCAAAGGTGTTCTACCATCTTGCTTTAATTCAATCATGTGATCTTATTTGAATTTCATTCAAATGTTGTACTTTTAAATTCCGAGTTACTTTGTGGCATGCCCAACACTATAATCCTTGCTTTCAAAGACTACTTACATATATGTATACAATGAAAAAATAGACAAGTTAATTAACTAAATATTAGTTTAAAAACCTTTTTGAAGAACTTTATGCAAAGTGAATCATGAAGTGAGTTTACAAGGCAGTTTCTGACTGAAAAATGTTTCGACCTAATGCGTTTTCCTATACCAATCACCTAATCACATCCAAGGTTTGAATTGAACATAGCAAAGTCAGTTGAGGATTGCCAATTGGCAAAATTATGAAAATCTACATTGAAATAGCTACTTCTAGTAGCTAATAAATCTTAGGCCTCTCCAGCTAGCAAAGAAAAATATCTCAAATGCTTTACATCACTGGTTGTTAAAAATTTATACAAATTATTACAGTCTATCCCAAAAGCACCAGTCCGTCGGACAAAACAGGTGAAAATCTTATTGGTCTGATTCACTAACTAGTAAAATCGGTCCGATTGTCCAATCGAGGTTTGTTTTGATTGTGTTTTAAATTTTATATTTTCTATATCATCATATAGATGCTTTAACTAATACCAAAACACATTATTTAAAACATTTTGTCGATCCTGATTGTTTTAAAACCTACTTTAATGTTTCTAAAATAGTTCGATAGGACAGTACCAGGAAAGAAAAAGAAACATTTCAGTTATATTTTAATGTGCTATTTGTTTATTGATTCATATGATATATAGAAACATCCTTATGATCATTATATGATCAAAGTTTTGGACCGGTGAAAACTTGTTTGGTCCTGTGAAATTGTTTTAATTGTCTGTCCAAATGTCCTGTGATGATTTTTCTTTTTCATGAAGACTGTTATTATTGTCAAAATGTAATCCCTTCTACAGACTGTGGACAAAAGTATCGGAACGATTTACGACGTCATGTAATATTTGGAAAATACTCGCGTTTGATTGGATGCTCAAAATAGCCATATTACGTAACAACTAAGAAAAATAAATTACATCATTTGAAAGATGAGACAATTTTGCATTTACCTGACAAAAATAAGCTTATTAAAACTTACCTTAATATTTTGTGATGTATCCTTTGGCCCTACGTACCGCGGCGATTCTTGAGGGGAGAGATCGATATAAATTTTGAATTGTTACGCAGTCAAAACTTGTCCAAATCGAAAATATTTTATTATATAATTGTTCCACAGAAGTAATTTCATGCATGGATTGTTCTATTCTTCTTTTAATCTTTAACCATAAATTTTCTATGATGTTAATATCGGGGCTTTGTGCTGGCCACTCCATTGTATTGATATGGTTGTTTTCCATAAAAGCTTTCGTTGCCCTATTGAACTATTATCATCTTGAAAAACGTATCTATTGTCTGGAAAGTGTCTTGCTATCACTGGCCATAGATTGTCATCTATAATTCGAATATATTTATCTGAATTTATGTTTCTCTCCACACGTGTTAATGTCCCAACGCCATGATAGGTTATGCAACCCCAAACCATTACGGAAAGTTTTTTGTTTTTTATTGGTGAAATGCATTCTGGTCTAAATGCCTCATCACTTTTTCTCCAGATATAAACTTTATTGTCACTGCCAATAACAACTTGACTCTCGACTGAAAAAATTACCTTTTTCCAGTCATCGTCTGTCCATGTTGATTTCGCACGACACCATGCTACTCTCCGCTGTCTGTTTACATATCCTTATTTTTTTCTTACAGACACAGCGATGATATTTTTGATCCTTTAAAAAACGCCACACTGTCTTTTTAGACACATTTCTGTTTTCATTTTTGTTGAATGTTTCTGTCAAATCAGCCAGCGGAGTTTTCCTGTTACTTTTCACTTGTCGCAAAATTTTTCTCCCGTCACGATCGCTCAAACTTTTTTTCCTACCTGTTTTCGGGGCAGTTTTAACAGTTCCTCGTTCACAAAAATTTCTATAAATTCGGTGCACAGTTGTTTTAGACATATTAAGCATATCTGCAACTTTTTGAAAAGAATTTCCATTTTGAACTAATAAAACAACAGAATTTTTAAGACCATCCGATGCATAATGACGATTCTCAGCCATGATTTTTGTGGACAGATTTAACCTACTTTTAGATTGCAGACGATAAATAATGACGTAGTTAATGTAAACAGGAAGTAGTCATCAAAAAAATAAAGGTGTAGCATCAAATCGTGTCTACACTGAAAATGCCAGCTATAAATAACGCGAACATTTGCATCAATATATAAACTAACGTATTATCTGTATTTATTTCAGTACAGGATAAACTTCCTTTTCCACTTGTCTGAGAAAGGCTGGAGAAGTTGACATTGTGGAAAATTTACTGATTGTACCACAGGTACTACACGTACTAGGACCTTGATTTATAATTATATGTAACAACCACATATATTTATAAACCAAAACTCATGACCATGTGGCCTGTCAATCATATGATGAAGACTGGTCACTGTCCTTCATTAACGACCCTAATGGAAATGAGTTTTCAAGAAAAACCCTTTTTCCCCTTTTGTGTTGCATTTTTCAAGAAAAACAAAGACAGATAGCAGTAGGAATAGAGCCATGCACTGACACAACATGCCGGCAGTGTCTATATGCACGACCGTCGTGCACTTACTTTTTCAACGGCTATTCGCACGACCGTCTTGTACATAATTTTTCAGTGACTATTTGCACGACCGTCGTGTATATAATTTTTCAGTGTCTATTTGCACGACCGTCGTGTTTATATATAATATTTATCCACGATATATTTCTTATTATGGCGTTATCATGAAAAGAAGTTCGGCACGCAGTAATTAAAGCCCCAAAAGCCTTTTGGTAAGAAAACATAAAAACTTTCTTTCATGATGTTAATTTATACAATAAAATGACATTTAGGTCCAATGGACAGATCGTTGTAATGTAAATCTGTTTCTTTTAGAACTACCCATGTATTTGTATATATATAAACAAGTCATTTTAATAAAATATTGACTTAATATTTTGGTAGGGGGGGAGCCATGGCGCATTTGATAAGCATTTTCACCTACTCTAGTACTGAATTCTTAATACACACTTTTATAACGGTAAACCAAAAACTTGTCATAAAACCTTAGTTTTATACTGTTATACTCGTGAAATCTCAAATTAAACAATTATATTGATATTTAAATGTTAATAGTTCCCTTAAAATGCTATTTATAAAAATCATCAAGTTTTTATGGAGTATGTAGTAAATATTGACATATGTATCTCAATGATGATAAACTGTTGATAAAGACCACATGTGCTTCCCAACCCCCCAACCCCCCCCCCCCCCCCCAACCGTGTTCCGTACTATTTTTCTATGACATATTTACAAACTATTACTTTTTAAAAAAAAAATCAAAAATTTAAGCTAAAACTTGCCTTTTATATATAAAAATCCATACCCTCTGATACCGAAGCAGAAGTGTTTTAGTGTCAGAGGGTATGAATTTTTATCCCCCCGTCCCGTCCCCAAGCACCTGTGATAAAGACGACCTTTAATCAGAAAAAAACACATTTAAATAATTTTGTGTATGACGGCACTTTATTTTGGTTGAAGGTGGCTTCATCTTAAAAATGGTGAAAAAAAAATTTTCCCAATTTTTCTTCTCCTATTTTAAGATTTGGTATAAGATTCTTTCTTGATTAAATTTATCCATCCAATATCGATGACTTCATGGTGTGATTGCTGAAATTGTGATTCCAAATTTTATTTGAAGATTTTTTAAGTTGTGTATTTTTTTTTCTATGATTTCTTTACTACTTTTAAGAAATATATAAGATGTCATTTCAAGAGTTTCATTGTTATACCTGGGTATGAAAGGAAGTTAGTCACATGATCAAATCCTATAATGCCAAAAGGTGCGATGATGCGATAGTGAAATGCATGGCCCTATCCGGATTCCATACAATTCCCTTTTAATTCTTGAGTCGCCTGTAAGATAGCTATGGCTCTTTGATTCACTGTTCACTTTTTTTTTTCATTCATCAATTTGATCATCGCTGCAGATCCAGAATACCGTCAGCATATATGTGCGAGTGCATGCACTCTGTGGGTCAAGGACCGAAAGAGTATATAGGAGGTCCGAGGATATAACCCTGGTAGTAACGTAGGTGCAAGTGTGAAAGTTATTGTCTATACACTTGGTGATCCGCACTTCTCTTTTACAATGGATGGCCAAGTGATCACCCCTCTTTCCTTTATTTTTTTGGTTTCTATTAATCTTCATTATTTTTTTTAAAATAAAGATTTGTTTCTTTTTTATGGCTAATAAACTGCTTTATTTACATATTTATGAAACAGGTAGAAATTATAGTACGATTCGGTTTCATTCTTTGGCACACTTCAACACTGAATACCATCCTTGTGCTGGTGCGTCCATATATTTTATACATGTATGTAAAATAATCAATTATAACATATCCATGAATTTCAAAGCTGTACCGTAAAAAGAAAGGGATGTGAAAAGAAATGACTGTGGAGTAGGGCTGGGCAATAATATCGATATTTCAATATATTGCAATACAATGACAAAAAATATCGTATCGCAATACGATTTTGAAATATCGATATATTGGCAATATACTTAAATTAAGGAATTTTGTCATTAAATATAAAAATGGACTTATGAAAGTTTGTTAGTAAGCCAAACATTAAGACAGAAGTTGTTTTTGTGGGAACATTTCAAAGCATAACTCAAATGAAATCAACACGATTTTTTCCCGTGTTGGTTACTTATCATAGTTAGGTACATTCTGCATGTAAATTAAAGTAAATAAAGTAAGAAAATGCCATTTTTATTACATTGAAAATATTGCAATACATATCGCAATACAGTTAAAAGTATCGCAATATATCGCAATACGAAATCTCGGGCCAATACCCAGCCCTACTGTGGAGTATCATTGAGATGTTGAACACACAGGCAAACGAACACCTTACGATCCGTTATTTTTGAAAGTGCATATTGTCGTTTACTAATTATTGAATTAGAAATTCAAATAATGAGTACACGACAATTAATAAAAGACAATATTATTAAGTCATGAATTTGAGCAGGCATATGATATAACATATAACATTTTATCTTAAAGTTAATAAATAAATTAAAAAAAAACAAAATGTGATATATTTAAAATATAACGTGAGATATTGCGCGCTGAAATCGGCGCGAATCGTCCTGGTGCGAACCACTCGGGCGAAACAGAATCGGTGCGAACATCCCGGATTCGTGTATACAATATTATCGTCGTGTGCAAATCTCTGGCATATGCGATTGCAATTTGCACGACGGTCGTGTAAATAGATTTTTTTCTAACCTATGTGCACGACGGTCGTGTATATATCTCAGCAATTTGCATTAGCTATTCGCACGACGGTCGTGTAAATAGACTTTCTTTACTATGCGCACGACGGTCGTGTATATATCATCGGCCCAACATGCCCATGTTCTTGTTCAGTGAACTGCTTTAGTTGGTCACTCACGGCAGCGAGGAACACGTAGATATCAGTGTTATAATAAAAAAAAAATTCTGTAGTAAACAAAATCAAACCAAAATGAATTATTTTTCACAGGGAAATGGGGTACACAATAAATAGATTTTTTTTGACTATCCAAGATCTACCTTCTGTTTGATCAGCCATCTTGAAAACAATACTTTTTAAAACCAATTAGGACAACCTTGAAAAAGCCGAATTATATTAGATGAATTTTTAAAAAATGCTACCTACGAAAAGAAAATAAATCCAGATATATGGAGTTATCATGAAAAGACGACGATTTTCTATAAATTAAGAATACATAATTACATCTTTGTTGATATCAGGAACGCAAAGCATGGGGGGGGGGGGGGGGGTTGCTGGCCCACATATTTCCCAGACAAAACTATGCAACCACCGCGTACCCCACCTCCCAAAGAAATAGGATTTTCGAGTTTAGGGGCACCCCCCTTTTTTTTTATCTTTTCAAGAAAGAAATAATACCCAGTCGTATTATATTTCTTGACAATTTATACGTTATCTCCCCCCTTTTTAAAATTGAACAAAGAGATTAGGCCTTTGAAGGTTAACAAATCACAGTCATCCAAATCACAGCTTTGTGCAGAGTTGGCGTTCGTTTTTCTCTGCAATGGTCAAATAAAAGCATGCTATTCTAAGGATTACAAATAGCTTTAGATTCTTTTAGTATCTATCTGAAAGAACACACAAGAGCTCATACAGCTAAATAATGATTATTAAAAGAAACGTTCTAGATATTCCTTGTTCTATGTAAGCGAGCAAAAGGGAGTCAAATCCTGGTTCGGTTTCATGGTGTGTTTCCAATGCCATTAGATCTCGCCCAACGATAATTCAAGTAGTGCCAACCATCTCAAATAGGTCTCTCAGCGAATCTCATGCATTACTATGAAAATTTTTAGTTTGATAATATATGAATTAAATATACTTTTAGTATTTGAAAGAATTATAATATTGTAATGAGTAATGAATAAGGCAATCGGCCTATACCATTCAAACGCTTGTGTGACCTGGAATAATGGAACAGTCCAGGAGCCTGTTCACCCCTGTTTGAATGGTATAGCCCTTTGCTATATAAACGACTGCAGAGGCAGTCTCGACCTCTCTTTCTGAAACCCACAGAAGAGGCAAGAAGCGGAATAGAAGATTAAAGGTAGTAATAAAAAGTAGAAGTATTTAAAGGGAAAAAGAAAGATAAGGCTAGGGTACAGAGCACCGGTCTGTATTTAACCAAGGAATTGAATTGAAGCACAAGGTGTAGTAATCCTGAGTATATAAGGGTGAGCACCGAGTGCTCAATTCAATAGGAACTTGGTTACCAGGTGCAAGGAGCCCAGTCACAGTACCAGGTTACAAAGAACTAACCTCTAATTGTGTCCTGCTGTTTCAATAAAAAAAAACAGGGACAAGCATCCCCTATAAATAACGAATAATCATTTTTGTATATGATATTGATTCCACATATTAATTATAGGCTCAGATAGAGCCAGAGGAAAATTTTATATATATTTGACCCTGTATCTCCTGAAAACGGACCCTTAATTAGGTAACACGTTACATTTTGGTGGCAGCTTAAAGGGATACAGGGTACATTTAATTGTTAGAATCTGTGTTTAAGTTTATTTAACGGTGTGAACTGTGTTCTGTCACTGGGTTCTCGTGAACGCAGATCAGTTTCTTGGTTCAGATACCAGGTACAGAGTTCTGTGTGCACTGTGTTAGGTACGTGCACCGCAGTAAGATTTAATATAGTTGAGTACCAAGTATTTTTGTTTGGTTACTTGGTATATAGATATTAAACATGAAGAAAGAACAAGAATCAGAACTGTGGGCAGATCTTGAAGAAATTGACGTTAGACGACGACAATTAAGAGAAACGTTAGAAAAGTTAAAGTCTACGCCAAGCTCATTTAATGTTAGTAGGCCCTCCTTAGTTACTGATTCTGGTGTAGACTTGAGACAAAAGACTGCCGACGACAGCTTAGATGAGTTGATGGGTAAAGTTGACGTAAACCTCACAAAAGCAAGTAATGTGAAAGGAGCTATGGGTGGATACGAGGAATTCAAGGCCAAAGCTTATGATTTCCATGTTCCTGGAACCAAAGATATTTGGGACAGAGGCGATGTTTACACCACACCAAAGTCGGCATACTCAGGAGTGTCACTGGGTAAATCAGCATATACACCACGGATTTCAACGCTGCATGTACACTGGAGTACGTTAGGTGTAAGCTCAATGTCAACACCCACAAGTGTTACATGGAGTCTTGCAAAGGACAGAGAACCTATGCCGACTGTACCAAGTACACCATTAGGTGCAGCGTAACCAGTGAAGGAAAACAGTGGTTATTGTCCAAGCACTAACACATTTGGTAAAACTGTGATGAAGCCTGCGACATTTGATGGTACTGGGTCCTGGATTGATTACAAAGCTCATTTCGAGGCATGCAGTAGCATCAACCTGTGGAATGATAGACAAAAAGGCTTGTACCTGGCAGCATCATTAAGAGGCCAAGCACAAACAGTTCTTGGAAATATGAAGACAGATAATGCTTGTGCATATAGAGATTTGTGTGAAGCGTTAGAGGCAAGATTTGCACCGACTAATCAGACGAAACATTATCGAGCCATGTTAAAGGAAAAACATCAAAGGCCAAAGGAGACACTGCCAGAATTAGGGGAAAGTATACGACGACTAGTCCATTTAGCGTACCCAACGGCACCACGTGAGGTTACAGAGATGATTGCTAAAGATCAGTTCATCGACGCTTTAACGGACTTTGATATGCGCCTTAGAATACAGCAGTCTCGGCCCAAATCCTTAAATGAAGCAGTTCGGCTGGCCGTGGAGATTGAAGCTTTTTGTAGAGCTGAGCGCCAGAGAAGACACGATGTAAGTTTCGCCAGAACAGCACATAGTGAATTAGAGGGGCAATCGGAAACTGATGCAAAGGTACGGGAAAATTTGATACAATTACGAGATGAACTTCGGTCGTCACTGCGAGACCTCGAGAACAAAATAACCACTTTGTCAGAACGCAAAGAGACCAGTAGACAACTAAAATCTGATGAATCAAGTTCGATACCAAGTTCCGACCAAACCAAGTTCCCTTTTAAGTGCCATAACTGTGGTAGGCGAGGCCACACGGCTAAAGACTGTTATGTTAAAAGGAGAACGGAGATAAGTGGTAAAGCAAGCAATGCATACACGGCATCCCCAAAGGAGGCAGTGGAACAAAAAGAGGTAACCGAGGCTAAGCCAAAGAATAGGAAGTCTAATACGAGTTCAGTCACTCAAACACGAGTTGATGTTCAGTCTGGATTATTTATAAAGACTAATGTTAATAAGGTGCCTTGTACTTTGTTAGTGGATACCGGGGCTACACTGACAATTTTGTCAAATAAAGTATTTGAAAACATGCTTAGCACGGAAACTGTCGAACTAATGCCCGTAACACAGAAAATAATTCTAGCCGATGGAACTCCATTGCAAGTGCAGGGTAAGTGTACATCCAACTTTATGACGGAAAGTCGCGAATTCACTTTTGAAGCAGTTGTCGCTGACATCAGTACCGACGGCGTCTTAGGTTTAGATTTCCTGAAACAAAATAAATGTTTGGTGGATGTTTCTTTAGGGAAAATGTATGTTGGAGGAATTGAGCATGAGCTCCAACTTGAGGGTCACTTAGGATGTTTCAGAGTCAGCCTGAAGGAGACAATAACTATTCCACCAAAGAGTGAAATGATATGTCCAGGTCAGTTACTTGCACCTAGCGATATAAATGGCAAGGGACCATTAGTAATGGAGGCTTACGAAAAGTTTCAGAAAAGAGGTAAAGCTTTGGTTGCGAGATCTTTGATTGACCCCAGAGATGATGTCATGGTAAGATTGATGAACTTATCTGGGAGTCCTGAGATTGTATACAAAAACACGGTCGTAGGAACCACATCGGCTGTTGCAAATGTTGTGGAGAGTCAAGATAAATTAGACGTCACTGGACGCGAAGACAGGTGTATTCCAGACCACCTGAAAGAGTTGTATGCCGAGGCCATCAAAGATTTGAATCCTGATGAAGCGGAGAAAACAAAGAAAATACTCCTTCGTTTTCAGCATTTATTTTCCAAATCAAAAGATGACTTCGGGAGAACTTCTGTCATCAAACATAGAATAAATACGGAAAATGCTAAGCCTACTAAACAACCCCCACGTAGATTACCTCATCACGCAGCTGATTTTGTCGACCAAGAGATAGAGAATATGATTGAAAAAGGAATCGTAGAGCCGTCCTCTAGTCCATGGGCTGCAGGCGTGGTACTAGTAGAGAAAAAGGACGGTACCAAAAGATTTTGTGTGGACTACAGGTCCTTAAATAGTAAAACTGTTAAGGATGCATATCCTTTACCCAGGATCGACGATTCATTAGACCGTTTACAAGGGGCAACGTTATTTTGTACATTGGATCTGCATTCCGGTTACTGGCAAGTTGAGATGGAGGAAAGAGATAAGCCAAAGACTGCCTTTGTAACAAGAAACGGACTATACCAATTCACAGTAATGCCGTTTGGACTCTGTAACAGTCCAGCGACATTTGAAAGGCTTATGGAGACGGTGTTAGCTGGTTTAAACTACAAAATTTGCTTAGTTTATATTGATGACATTATTGTATTTGGTCGAAATTTTGAAGAGACCCTATGGAATTTAGAACAGGTGTTTCAAAAACTTGAAGAAGCCGGCCTAAAACTAAAAGCAAAGAAATGTTCTTTATTTGAGAAAGAGGTGTTGTTTCTGGGATATAAAGTATCCGGAGAAGGTATTCAGACTGATCCACAGAAGATCTCAGCCATTGACACATGGCCTGTACCCTTGAATGTCACCGAGGTTAGGTCACTTGTAGGGTTATGTGGCTATTACCGTAGATTTATCAGTGGTTTCTCTTCTATAGCCAAGTCCTTGTTCAAACTTACGGAAAAAGGGAAAGAATTTAAATGGACTGCTGAGTGCCAAACAGCATTCGAAAAACTTAAATTTCATTTGGTCAATGCACCAAGACTCGCTCACCCAGACTTCGCTTTGCCATTCGTCTTAGATACTGACGCCAGTCAGACGGGACTTGGTGCAGTCTTGTCGCAAGAAATACAAGGACAAATAAAAGTAATAGCTTACGCTAGTAGGACATTGTCCAAGTCAGAACGACGTTACTGCATTACTCGAAAAGAACTCTTGGCAGTGGTTTTTGCTTGTAAACATTACCGGTATTACCTCTGTGGGCACAAAGTTATTATCAGAACAGATCACAGTGCTCTTAAGTGGTTGTTCAATTTTAAAGATCCACAGGGCCAGGTAGCGAGATGGATAGAGTTTCTTGGTACCTATGACCTCGAGGTAAGGCACAGACCTGGTGTAAAGCATGGTAATGCTGATAGTCTAAGTCGACACCCATGTCACCAATGTGGGTATTCTGAGGTCATGGAGGAAAACCTTTCAACTGCTAATGCTGAACCTCAGATTTCAGGAACAAACTGTAAAGTGGACGCTGTATCTACTATGCCAGTTCTTCTACAAAGTCTTCAAGATGAGGATATGGATCTATCAAAGATAAAATGTTGGGTAGAGAATAAAAAGCGTCCAGAGTCTTCAGAAATCAAGCATGAAAGCAAAGTAGTTAAATCAGTATGCTCTCAGTGGAATCATTTAGAAATTAAAGATGGTCTTTTGTGTAGAAAATGGATAGGTGATAAAAAGACATATCACCAGGTGATTGTCCCCTTGTCTGAGAGGAAAAATATTTTGCAGCAATGCCATGATGCCAGAACCTCTGGACATCTTGGAGTCAACAAGACTCTTGAAAGAGTCAGAGAACGCTTCTATTGGACTGGGCTTCAGCACGACGTAAGAAGCTATGTATTAGGTTGTACACAGTGTAGAAAAAGGAAGAACCGTGCTGCAGGGAAATCATTTATGCAACTTGATCAAACGGGGCATCCCATGGAACGCGTGGCGACGGACTTAATGGGGCCATTACCAGAAACTAATGATGGTCATAAATACATACTTGTAATTTCAGACTACTTTACTAAATGGACGGAAGCATACCCACTCAAAAATATGGAGGCTCTAACTGTAGCAGAAAGGATTGTTGAACAATTCATTACCAGGTTTGGTGTGCCAGAAGTGATACATAGTGATCAAGGTAGACAGTATGAAAGCCGCTTGTTTAAAGAACTTCGTAACCTTCTTGGTATTCACAAGACTATGAAAGCCGCTTGTTTAAAGAACTTCTCCTAAACTAATGAACTTTTGGTATGGGCCTTATGTAATTATTGAAAAACATACCAATCTGACTTATAGGGTGCAGAAATTGGGTGAAAAGAAAACCATGGTCATCCACATTGACAGGTTAAGACATTATGGATCTCAGAGACTTAGTTTTGAGACAAATGAAATGGGTGATGATGAACCTGGTCAAACCGAAGAGTTAGTATTAGAAGAGACAGAAAGTGAAAACCCTGGTGCAAATGAAAATGGTTTACGTGCAAAAGAATTAGATACTGAACGAAGTGATGGGTTAGGTCTATCAACCGACACAAATCTTAATGAGATGGAACTTGAATACACCAGTAGAAGGCAGTGTAGGAGGCCTAAATGGCACGTTGATTATCAGTTTGATTATACTGTATAGTAAATGTACTTTGCTAAGTAAGCAATGTTTTTTTTTTTAAATTTCAGATCATGCTGTTGACGAAAGTTACCCCCCGGAAACCCGGCATTCTATGTTCCATTTGCCTTTGTCGACTCCCTTCACAAGAGGAATGGAAAGAGCATCTTCTAGCATGTGCTACTGATGACATGAATAAACGAAAATTTGAGTGTAACCAGTGTGACAAGGCATTTGCTAAGCATTCCCTTCTAATGAGACATCAGAAGAGGTTACATTCAACTACTGGTTTGCAAGGTGGAGAAAAACATGTACCATCGAACTCCAAATCCGTTGTTGTAGATTACCATGATGATGATTCTGACTGGCAAGAAGACCCAGGAGATCTTATTTATGAGACAGGCCTTGAAGTTGGTAGAACCATCAGGAAGAAAACGTCGCCCAGTCTCCCTGGAGTCAAGCGCAAGGCAGACGAACTTGTAGACAAGGTGCCTGACCAATCTGCAGACAAAGATTCAAGCATGGTGGATGATGGTAAGGATCATGAGGCGCCCATGGTTTTACATCACTGCCCCTGCTGTAGGGAACATGTTACTAGGTTGGATGCCAGCACTCAGACGGACACAAGTCGTCACCAGAAGACAGTCAGAGTTGTAAGAAAATACCAAAAGGATGGTGAATGTGTGGAGAGAGTTGAGGAAAGACATTTGGAATGACTAATTATAGTGATGTACTTTGGAAAAGAAACAATGTACATGTGCATAAGTCTATTGTTGTAAATACTTGAATAATTGTTTAACTGGGTATAAGAAAGGAATTCTGAATCTCGTTTTGTTGATCTTTTTATTGTCTAAAAAAAAAACAAAAAAAAAACATAACCAATAAACATACGGGACGCAAGTGTACAGAGGCGTGGGTAGTGTAATGAGTAATGAATAAGGCAATCGGCCTATACCATTCAAACGCTTGTGTGACCTGGAATAATGGAACAGTCCAGGAGCCTGTTCACCCCTGTTTGAATGGTATAGCCCTTTGCTATATAAACGACTGCAGAGGCAGTCTCGACCTCTCTTTCTGAAACCCACAGAAGAGGCAAGAAGCGGAATAGAAGATTAAAGGTAGTAATAAAAAGTAGAAGTATTTAAAGGGAAAAAGAAAGATAAGGCTAGGGTACAGAGCACCGGTCTGTACTCAGTATTTAACCAAGGAATTGAATTGAAGCACAAGGTGTAGTAATCCTGAGTAAGGGTGAGGCACCGAGTGCTCAATTCAATAGGAACTTGGTTACCAGGTGCAAGGAGCCCAGTCACAGTACCAGGTTACAAAGAACTAACCTCTAATTGTGTCCTGCTGTTTCAATAAAAAAAACCCAGGGACAAGCATCCCCTATAAATAACGAATAATCATTTTTGTATATACTATTGATTCCACATATTAATTATAGGCTCAGATAGAGCCAAAGGAAAATTTTATATATATTTGACCCTGTATCTCCTGAAAACGGACCCTTAATTAGGTAACACGTTACAATATATACATTAAAAAAAATAAACTTTGGTACAAAAAAACTTTTTTTTTTGGATGAAATTTCGATCATAATTTTAATATTCTAAACGGTGAACCTACAGGGGAAATGTTATAATTGATGAAGTTTAGAGCAGCACTGCATGAAGTAATTCAGTTTAAAAATATTGATCAAAATGTTTCTAATCATGGGTCACTTACATGTATACAGTGTATTTTCCTTTGTTATTCAGATAAAAATTTACGAGCAATGCAATGATCATTAACTGATCAGGATACACGTAGAAAGAAATATGAAAGAAGTTTTACAACATCTAGAGAAAAGAAGAGCATTCACGTTGGAGCTGAAAAAGATTCCAAGTTTTAAAAAGATGGAAACCGTTGAAGACATCAAGGAAATTATGATAAAAGGTTTCAACGAAACAGCAGACAGCAAATTTGGAGTAAATGAAAAGGTATACAAGCTTGGAAAAGCAGAGAGTCGTTGAAAGTGGTAGAAGAAAGGAAGCAGCTAAAACTCTAACTTGCCAACAGCAGGCCAGAAAGGTTAAAAAAAGCTAAAGAAACAAATACTGTAAACGTACTTTTTTCCACGGGGTCATAATTCCGCGGAATCTCAATTTCTGTTTAATCCGCGGGTAGAAAATTACGCGGATTTTCTAGATTGTCACTATATGCCTTATATATATTTATATTAAGGACGCTTGGACAAATTTCCGCGGAAAGTTTGTGACCGCGTACATAGCGTAAATTAATACCACGCGGAAAATAGTACTTCTACAGTATTCAATTAATCATTTAATGCCAGGGGTAAAACGCAGAATGAGGGATGACAAGAGAAAGTGGACAGAAGACATGATTACGAAAGCCGAAAGAGCAGTAAGTAATGGGCATGAAAACAGTGTATGAGATAACTAGAGCGTTAAGTAATGGGAATAAAGACAACATGACAACAACAATAAAGGACAAAGAGGATAAGAACAGCCAAGATGAAAGAAAAAGTAGAAAGAGAACTTTCAAGAAATATTAAGGATCGATGATACAAACAAAAAATGGATGCCTGGATTGATATATATTTTTTGGCCTAATTTCATTGCAAATGATGCAAATAATAAATTTCTAGAATATAAAGAAATTGTAAACCTTCTGTGATGTTCAAAAGTCTGCCCTATTGAAACCATTCTTATTAAGCTATACAGATATTTTTTTCACTTTAAATTCCATTTTTGCACAAATTTGAATATAAAATTAAAAACTACGCGGTGAAAGTTATTCATTTTATTCATTTAAACATGATCGACCCAATTAGTTATATTCAAATTCTTTGACACAAGTTTGTTTGTATCATCTGTCTTTAAACCGCCCTCAACCTGAACACTCATAAGAAACTGAAAGCGAAGGACAAGTAGTAGATGAGATGGAAACAAGCCCATGCAGGAAAAAGATATCATTAAGGCTAAAAAGAAACTAAAAATGGAAAAGCTGGAGTAGTTGATGGGACAACAGCAGAGATGCTTAAATCAAACAGAGAGGCAACAGCAAGATATTTGGAAAGTTGATTCACAACAATGTGGAAGCAAGAAATCATACCATCGGTTTTGAGTAAAGGCCTGGTAGTGAAGATTTCAAAGAAATGTAATAGAAGGGTATGTGATAATTATGAGGTAAACACTTCTGTCTGTGCAAAGCAATGTGTTCTTCAGAATAGTGATAAAAAAAATCGAAGATGGAGTGGAAAAGCAGCTGAGTTAGGAACAATCTGGCTATAGAAGAGGGAGAGTTACAACAGAACAACTATATGTATTTATATGCACTCCGTAACATTCTATAACAATGTACCGAATATATCTTAACTGTTTGTAAATTACTTTGATTTTACAAAGGCATTTGATTCAGTTCAAACAGAGAGCATTTGGTCTACCATGAAGTTTTATGGTATCGCAGATAAACCGACAGAATGGCGAAACTCCTATATGAAACATTCCAATGTGCAATCCGAGAAGATGGAGAAGAATCTGAATGGTTCTGGGTAACAACAGGAGTTAAGCAAGGTTGCACAATGTCTGTATTACTTTATTTGTTGATTATAAATTTCGTAATGAGAAGAACTTCAGAAACAGAACCAATAATGTCCTCTACAAAAATTTTAATTTTTTCAATTTAAATTTGTATATGACACAAATTTAAGTTGAAAAATTAAAATTTTTGTAGAGGACAAATAGGAATAAGGTGGAATTTCACAACAAATCTAGAACAACAAAATCTAGACTTTGCAAATCTTGCTCCACTTTCAACAAAATTTCTGGACATCCAACGAAAGACACATAGACTAAATGAAATTACTAGTCAAGCTGACCTCAGAAAAAACATTGAGAAAACCAAAATGATGAGACTCAACTTGGACATAATATAGCCAATCAAGATTGATGGACAAGATCTGTAGGATGTAGAAACCTTTACTTACCTTCAAACGGTAATAAGAACAAAGGGAAAATCTGATGAGAATATTACCAGACTTGGAAAAGCTAAATCCCAATTTGAAAGACTCGGAACAGTCTCGGGCTCATCAATATTTTCCATCCAAACAAAAATAAAATTATGTAACAGCTTTGTCTTCTCTGTTCTAACGTATGGAAGTGAGACATGGAAAACAGGGGAGAGAGACAAAAGAAGATGGCCTGACAAAATATCAAATGAAGAATTCCATCACAGAATGAAAACAATTAGAGCGAGGGAAATAATTACTCTCAAGGAAGTGGAATTGAATTGACCATGTACTGAGGACCAGAATTTGTACAACCGCACTGACATTGCATCCAGAGAGAAAAGAGAAAGTAGGCTTGCCGAAGAAGAACAACGGAACAAGATTTCAGCTGGGCTGGAGTAGCTGGGCGTCATCGAGGGCAGAAGTCAAGGAAAGAAGCGGTGTATTGGGGCCTTGCTAGCGGGAATGAAGAAGATGGGTAAGGATGTTGACAAAGTTGACAGAAGCGGGTGTATTTGAACCTTTGTAATAGTGTATATAAAGGTGCATGACAGAAGATTTATTCATTGGCTATACTTCCTTCGTGCCAATATCCTTTTGAATTTTATGAAACATTTGTTCTATGTTCACTTTAATTAAATCTCTGGATCATCCATATTGAAAAGTCTTTTATTAACTTTGCAAGCTTATGAAGTTTACTTTATTTTTAAAATTTACCAATTCAACTACATGTTCCTGTTTAAAAACCTACCAACATTACAACGAAATTCTGATTAAATGCACATTTGTTACCCTATAAAATATTCCTTTTTTTATAATAAAATATAAGAACTCACACATAACTATTACAGTAAACGGCAACTGAAATCATATCTCGAAAGAGATACTGAAAAGATCCCTAAAGTAAAATTTTGGTGCGTCAATTCTCCTTAAAACTAAACACGATTCTTAAAACGAATATGTCCGCCATATTCGAGATATTTGAGTGCCCCCTTTATATAAAAAAAAATTGTACTTCTAATGCAGGAGAGTAAGATGCCAAAGAGACTTATAAAAGTTGCACAGGTCAGAGCAGGATACAAACACAAACACGCGTATTTGCATTAAATTGTAAACAAAGGAAGTGTAAGATAACCATCACTAACAAGGGTCAAAATTTCACGCCGATACCAGTGACTATAAAGCAGTCGGATGTAACGAATGCGAAGAGTACTTAGTATACCCCGGTGCGTACATCATAGATAGTAATATCGAAATTGCAAAATGCCCATTTAAGAGTCGTGTTCAGCTTTAATTTGGAAAGCATGTTTTGTTAAACCATTTCACAAAACCATAGGCATCGGAACCGAGGGGGCAAGGAGGCGCTAAGCGCCCCCTTTTTTGCAGAGATAGACATAATATAGACATTGAACATTGGGACGTAAGTATAGCCCCCCCCCCCCCCCCCTTTCAACATGCACACTCTACTTTAGGTCAAAATGGGCAAATGGTAGTGTTTATAAAAATTGAAAGAAGCCCCCCCCCAACGAAATAGGACTTTCCTGTTTTAGCAATGGAGACACTTTCCTATATTTTTTTTGCTTGTCAAGATTTTTTGTAGGTTTTGAATTTTTTTTCTCTTTCACTTATCCCCCTCCCCCAATTTCAATTTTCTTCCGACGCCAATGCAAATTTATCATGACGATTCATAGATCATTACTTTTATAATGCTTTCTTTGTCATACAATTAACTTTATTCTTATACATTTTAGTGTACATCTGCATTTTCCTCAGATTGTTCATCAAAAAATCAGCGTTGCGTAACAAATACGAAAACATGCTAATTTATAAGCTGATCGACATTTCACTAATCATAAAAAACAGAATACATTTATTGGTTCCGATGTCATACAATACATATAGCATTGTACAGTGTCATTGCCCTGCTTTCATCCCAGCTTCTCTAATTTTACGGAAATTTTATTATCCGTATTGTTCGTATAGTTCACTCAGTACAACAAAGAGTGAGCTTTGTATAGATCTTTTGGGCCAAACGAGTTTAATTTTTAAGACAAATCTGAAAGTGAACTTAATTTAAATTAATAGGACCAATGGTTTAGAAAAAAAAGGAGCAGCCCCTTTTCCTCACTTATCGAATCTAAATTTCTGAACATAAAAAAATATAACACATTAAAAAAAAAGATCACCTGAAAAATCAAACAAATATAGTCATACACCAAAAATTATCTAAGCTACATGGAGCTGCGATCTTTCATTTGACGTTATAATTCGAGATTTATTTCTATTATGATAACTGTCGAGGAGTATGCAAAATATAGATTTTTATAAAATTTAAAATCACAAGATTTTACCAAAAACAACAGCTTAAAAACTTACGACTTTTCAACTTCATACACAACCATTCTCCACGCTACTAGTAAATTAAAGTCCTGGCTTTTGATATCATTGACAGCTGCTTTTTCAATATTATTAAATGGAACTCGTTAATTTACTTTTTTTTTTTTGTTATTGGTCATTTGCAAAATTATTTTTTTAAAAAAAGATTCTGATTGTACACACAAGTCATGTGAAGTTGACATAATTAAAAAGATGCTTGAGTTTCTGATTGACAATGTCAATGTGGTTTTCAAAGACCAGGTCTTTCAACAATCTATTGAAATCCCCATTGATACCCGATTGTGCCCCGTTTTAGCAGACCTATTTTTGTATTCATATGAAGCAGAATTTGTCCAAAATCTTACACGTGAAAAGAATAAAATACTTTCTGTGGTCTCCCACTCTACATATTTAGATAAATCGACGACTCACTGTCAATTAACAATGGTTATTCTTATATGGATACGATATACCCTGGTGAGCTTGAGATAAAAGATACCACAGAGTACTTGGATGTTTTACTTGAAAAAGACGTTAATGGTAATCTAACGCCTAAGCTGTATGAAAAACACGACGGCTCTAATTTTTCAATCGTCAACTCCCTTTACACATGAAGCAAAATATCTTCATCACCTGCATACGGGGTTTATATCTCTCAGTTGATTCGATACGCAAGAGCATGCTCTACATTTGCACAATTTCTAAATCGAAGTGTCAGCAAATACAAATTAAATTAACATTGAGTCAAATTGCTGAATGGCGTTTTTCATTCTAATTGTTAGATCATTATATATACACACTGAATTGTCAACGGTTTTTACAGTTATTTCCCGATCACGATAGGGAGCACACGACGGGAGTGACCGGTCAACTAGGGATAGTCACACCTCCATGGCACTAGATCCCACCTAATCCCACCCATTAAATGATATTTCAATGGACATATGACTTATTTTTGTTCTTCAATTTTCATTTCACTGAAATTACATCGTCCACGTCTGTCGATAGAATATGAATTATTTTTACGCATTTGATTAATTTAATATCAGAATGCTATATTTAGTGACTAAATTGTCTTAAATGCAATATATTAAAATTAGCGGTTAATTCATACTCTCTTATGTAGTAATATCCTTTTGTTTTTTATTCATGAAAGTTTTTTGTCAAAGTTTAATATTAAATTAATTGAATTCTGTCTAGGTGAATTCTTTTGGTAATATAACATTTACAATAGCTTTTTATTTTTCTAAATGCTCCATTCCAGAGGAAATAAAATTCAAGGTTTATGCAAATTACATAATGTCCTCATATTATATCACTTTATGCCTTTAAGGTCAACTATATAATATGCTATAGTAACGATGTCTGCTTAAAATTTTGGTTTAGTACAAAAAGAATAGCCATAATGATCCTTTCGATCCTGGCGCACTGCAAAAAATAATTAGTTTTGTTTTATGCCCTGTTCACACGGAGAGTTTAATTCGAATTAAACGTAAAGTTACTGCGAATTAGCTTCGCTTAGCGTTCACACGGAGAATTTAATGCGAATTATTTTAATTCGAATTATTTTACTGCGCATTAAATTATTTCGCGTTAGCTCCGTGTGAACGCTAAGCGAAGCTAATTCGAATTAAATTCTGACGCATGCGTAATGGCAAAATTTAGTCAAATACTACTTGTCGATGGTCAGCTATTGGTACTTGTGCTATTTTTGAGTGAAAAACTAAGGAAAATTTAGTTAATCATTAAAATGTGTGTACAGACACTGTGACATTATGTCAAATGGATCTGCTTCTGCAGAAGGTGACGTGATTTGCAAATGACGTTATAATAGCCGTGCTGACACCGGGCTGCAGAAGTAAAATTTTAATTCGCATTAGTTTACTTCGCATTATCTGTCGTGTGAACGCAATTTAATTCGCATTAGTTTGATTCGCATTAGTTTACTTCGCATTAATTTACTGCGAATTAAACTCTCCGTGTGAACAGGGCATTAATATCTCAAAATATAGACTCGATTTTATAAGAATAATCACCCCTTACCAAAATATTCACCTTCTGGCAACATCTTCTGGCATTATTGCCGCAATATTGCAGCAACATTCTGGCAATACATTGCAGCAATATTGCGGTAATATCGTTTTTCGTATGTAAATTAGATTTGCGGCAATATTGCCAGAAAAGTGTTGCGGCAATATTGCGGCAATATTGTAGCAACATTCTGGCAGTATATTGCGGCAATATTGCGGCAATATCGTTTTTCATATGTAAATTAGATTTGCGGCAATATTGCCAGAAAGGTGTTGCGGCATATAGATCACAGTCAAGGTCACAAGGTCATTGACCTTGGTGTCATTTGAAAGAACTTAATAAGTGGAGTAAACATATTAAATATGAAGTCTCTATATCTCATTGGTTTAAAAGTTATCACTTCTGGCAAAGGTTAAAGTTTACAAACAGACAGGACCCCAGTCTATCAATCCAGGCACATAAAAAATGTGTCTATAAAATATTAATATGCCACTGTGAAAATGTCCAGCAAGTTAGAAAGTTAGACATTCCTATAATTCTTTCAAAAGGCCATGCCATGGAAACTGCTGAAAGCCTATTTTCTGGCTATTCCACATTATTCAGTCTTACTAGTCATCATGTCTAATCCTATTGTACCCAATTAACAACTCCAATTAAATTGATAACATTCAATAATGAAGCAAAACTTGCTTGACTTTGAATTCCCTCCATTTTATTTAAAAAGAGGAAGTAAATGACTGAGCATGCTCACAGATGACATTAGATTACTACAAGTCATTATCGACCCCTCCTACTTCACATTTTCAGAGATTCCATCCAGAAACAACAAAATTCAGATATTTATTGAGAACCTGAGCCGCAACATGGTATTCGCTTTACATTGCCATAGAGCTCAAACTATTAAAAAAATTAGTACACAGTCTACAACCAACAGACCTTAATATTTTCTCCTTTTTTTGTCAAGGAGGAGTATGTAATTATTTTTAGAGCTGAAATAACTTTTAAAATAGAAACAGTCACGGTACAGGTGTTAAGCTTTTTTAAATTATGTTTTTTTTAAAGTACTTTTAGGGCCGAAACAATTTTACATTAGAAGCTAAGCTACTGTATAGTCTGTAAATTCTTGTTTTATTCTCAGTTGGTCTATCACCTCTAACTTTATTTTTACAGCACTAGATAGAATAGATTTTACTAACTGTCTTTTCATCACTTTATTTCTTTTATTTTTAATTTTTATGCCTTTTATGAAACCACCTTTTCGGGTGCTCCTTATACATAGGAGGGAACTCCATAACTGAACTGAACTGAATGCCTAATGGGTAATCCTAGATCTTCTGGTGACTTTCTGGCATTCTTCCAGAAAGTTTTTTTCTGGCAGTATTGCCAGAATGCCACTAGAAGTTGTTGCAGCTAGCGGTGATATTTCATTAACCCAAAAAGCTTGTTTCTGGTGACAAAAATGTGTTGCTGCAATGTTGCCGCAATATAGCAGCAATATTGCTGCAATAATTTTACTTTGGTAAGGGATGTCATCTGATTTACTATTTATTCTGAAATATAAAGAATAAATCAAGGTCAAATGTCGTATTATTTAATTGCATTTAAGAGAAACTGGGATTTAAATCTGCAAGTGGTTAGCGAGTTGTCGAACAACCCCACCTCCCTTTCTTAGTAGAAAAAGCTTCAAAATCATATATCAGTTTTAAATAGTTTTCGCATTCCAAACAATCAAAATAACTTTGAACAACCATACCAAACTGTTTTTTTTTCAACTGAAAAAAAAATCATCCCAATAAAGAAACATAGCTAGTTCTAGTAAATTTTCTAACAAACCACTCTTCATTTACTCCACTCAAAAATATAAACAGCAATGAAAGAAAAACTTCAGGTGTAGCAAACATTCATCTGTTTGAGAAAAAGTGTGGATACTGGAATATTTCAATCAAATTTAGAAAATTTGAAATATTTTTTTTTAAACGAAAATCAATACCAATAAAATGTTACACTTTTCAACACCTGCATACGGAGTTTATATATCTTAGTTGATTCGATACGTAAGGACATGATCTACGTATGAACAATTTCTAAAATGAGGTAAATTATTGACAAACAAGTTGATGTAACAAGAATATCAGCAGTCTCGATTAAAGTCATCATTTCGTAAGTTTTATTGTCGATACAATGAACTTGTCAGCAAATACAATTTATCATTGCGTCAAATGCTGACTGACGTTTTTCATACTGATTGTTAGTCCATTGTTTATACACTGAATTGACGACAGATTTTTCCGTTATATCCCAGTCATGACAAGGAGCACATGACGGGTGTGATTGGTCAGCAGTGGATGCTTATTCTTCCATGGCACTTGATCCCAACTGATGATGTTTTGGAGGTCCGCGGTGTTTGCTCTGCTCCTATTTTGTATTGTTTTATGGACTTTTGATCTTGAATGATGTTCGTTATCCCCATATGTTTCAACACATTAAACAACCATACAACTATTAATTAAATTTACTTCCGTGTCATTGGTCTTTTGCAAAAAAATAAATAATTTAATAAATATAAAAAATACCCCCTTCCCCCGCAAAAAAGCAAAGTCAATAACAACAGATACAAAAACATTCTGATTGTAAACACCAGTACTCCAGAGTCAATAAAAGATGCTCGAATTTTTGATTGGAAATATCTAAGTATTTTTGGAGATCAGATCTTCAAACAATCTACCGGAATTTTTATGGGTATCAATTGCAACCCCTAACTTGCAGACATATTTTTGCATTTATAAAAAGCAAAAAAATATTCATAAATTGAGATGTAAGAGGGAGAAAACACATCCTTTGATTCTCTTTTTACATTTTGATTTATCGTCGAAGTCTTATTAATTGACAGTAGCATATTCTTTTCATAAAATGACTAGATACTAGTATATAACATTGAACTTGGAATGAGAAGTGTCACAGGATCTGACATATTCTGTATAATAATCAGATTTTTACTAGAAAAAGATGTCAATTTCAACTAAACATTAAAAGTTGATGATAAATGTCATGACTTTTACTTCTCTATCATCAAATTCCTTTACCTATTATAGCAATATACCCTTATCACTTGAACATGGCGTTTAAGTTTAAGTTGTCTCGATATGTAAGGGCATGATCTACGTACGAACAATTTCTAAAATGAGGCAAGCTACTGAAAAACAGGACGATGAAACAACAATATGGAAAGTCTCCTTTAAAGTAATCAGTTTGCTGGTTCTATGTTTAATGCAATGCCATTGTCGAAAAAGACAATCTAACGTTAAGTCGAAGTATGGGGATTTCACAAGGGTCAAGACATAGAAAATGTTCACTTAAATTATTGTAAAAGAGTCTTAAAGGTCAGACAAAGCATCAGTAATGATGCAGTTTATTGTGAATCAGGTAGATTTCCACTTATACTTGAAAGGAAAAAGAAAATTTTGAAATTCTGAGTGAAATTAAAAAACAGTGATAATTGTATATTACAAGCATGCTATCAAGATATGGTTGAAAATAATGATGAATGGATTGTAAACATTAAGAAGGAATTCCAAAGGCTTGGTTTAGCTGACATGTATAATAGTGATTGTATTGATAATAATATTCTGAACATTATATTTCAAAGAATGTATGACTGTTATTAACAAGAATTTATGGCAAGAATTTGTAATTCTCCTAAATAGTTTCTATTTCAACATTTAGTGGATAATGTTGCACTACAGACTTATTTAAGAAAACCATTGCATTCTAAGTATAGAATACCTATCGGTCGTTTAAGGCTATCAGCTCATGATTTAAGAATAGAAAGGGGAAGGTATAGTAATATAGAAAGAAAAGATAGAAAATGTGAAATATGTATGTCAGGTGAGATAGAGAACGAATTTCATTTTGTATTAAAATGTCCTCGATATGAAGAACTTAGAATTAAATATATTAAGAGTTATTATTTTAAAAAACCATCAGTATTTAAATTAGTACAGCTGCTGAGTTCTACAAATACTAAAGAACTATGTAACCTGGGCAAATTTTTGTACTTTTCTCATCAATTAAGAAATGATGTTCTAAATAATAATTAAATGATATTGTTATGTAATTAACGCAGTCATGTATATTGTATAGCCTGTACAAATCTTATGTATGTATATTGTATACCTATGAGATGTAATGTCTCCGGTTCAAATAAAATACAAATTTAATTTAAAAAGGAATACTGTCTGAAAATTTTTTATACTAATTAACACATTTAACTGATTACTGATTTTCTCATCATTTTACCCGATCATAATTGCAAGACTAATACAAGGAATACAAGGGGGGGTTACTTACTGCATGGCAACTGATCCAATCGTTAATTTTTTAGAGGTTCGTGTTTGCACTGCTCCTGATTTGTATTGTTTCATCGGACTTTTAAACTTGATTACTGTTTGTTAATTATCTTCAACATCCTTTTTAAACAGTTTTTGTAATTAAATAAACACAATTTTTAGAACAAATTTTTGCTTGATTTTAAAATTGCACAGCTTCCAGTCTAATTAACAACCCTTACATGGGACCAAGAAAAACAACTATTTCCTTCCATATGCCCTTGTATCTTAAAATAATATTACGTGCAAAATGAAAAATCCCAATTAGGATAACTGATAGAATAGTAATATAATATTATATAACAAAAAGAGCTTTATATGTGAGACAGGAGCAAACTGAACAAAAACACAAAAAATGTTCAAAAATATACGACAAGATACAGCATTCTAGTACAAAGCTGCATTCAAGGCGAAATAGAAATACGTTCATGTCCTGATTGCGCTTATTTGAACTGACTTACTGTTACAATTATAAATGGTCTGAGAAGGATAGTCTTGACATATCATGAGGTTTTCACTAAATGAAATATCACATGGAATAAAACGAGATAATCGTAATATAAGTTGATCGACTTTCCCAAGACCCCCCTTGGGGTAGATTTTATTGAAAGATCCACACTTTTTCATTTAATTTTTTTCTTCTGATTTCTTATAAAAAGCATATTGCTGATATTTAGCAAAATTTAATGAATAATTCCGCCCCATTTAAATTAAACCAATATTTAACACCATCTACCCATATAGAGAGGATATGTATATATGGAGTACGAAAATAGGAAATATCCTCATCAAAACTGGCAACTGGACATCTATGACTGAGTTCATGAAAGTTAACAGAACAAACGCTGACCCCTATAGGCAGATCATAGGTTGTTGTAATGAGGATCCATTGTCCTCTCGATTGGTGATATACAGTAACACTAATTGTGTAGAGAATGTTCCGATCTGATAAATTGTCTAGACTGTAGTCAAATTAGTATAGAATTTTGCTTTACAATTAATGGCTATTAAAATGTTGTCAACATTTGTGGAATGCAACTACAGATTTTTTTTTTATAAGAAATGTCATGAAAACGGCTATAAGAGGGTGAAAAAGTTGATTCTTGGATGTTTCAAAAGTAAATACGATACGGGCCATATCACAACTAAATTGTATGTCAAACAACATGACAACTTTTCCAGTGTCAGTTTTCATTATTTATGTAGTAATAATCCTCCATCACCTGTATATGGTGTTTATGCCTCGAAACTTTAAAAGAGCGTGAATAAACCAATGTAGACTACTGACAAATAAATTGATGATGCGGGAAAATCAACAACCTTGTTTAAGGGGACCGACTAAGGTTCGCATTGCGCAATATTTCGTGCACCATAGTAAAATGAAAGGTATTTATTGTTTTAAAGCAATATTTTTCACTTAATGAAACAAACTGAACAAAATTAAGAAATTGCAGTTTAAAAATCTAATTATAATTTTATAAAACTGATTTTCAAACGATTTTTCAACTGATAGGTAGATTCATGCCGTAATAATGTGTTTTTGACGTTATGTTAACGTGAAGTTCTTGAAGAAGGGGGTAATAAAAATGTTATTAAAGAAAAAGTAATATATATATTCTCTTGAAATTTATGATAAAGAAATCATATTTTAATTTTTTGGTATAAATCCTTTGTATCCTTTATATTTTGTAGTACTCTATAAAAACATGAAAATTCGTTAATTTTTGGCATTTTGCGATGGCCCCTCTGTAAACAAGAAGGTAACATTTTGTGTTTCTTACACATAAGGATATGAAGATAATGAACAGTATTCAATCTCAAAGTCCATGAAACAATACAAAATAAGAGCAGAGCAAACACGGACCCCCGAAACATCAGAGGTGGGATCAGGTGCCATGGAGGAGTGAGCATCCCCTGCCGACCGGTCACACCCGCTGTGTGCTCCTTGTCATGATCAGGAATTAACGGAAAAAATCAGTCGTCAATTCAGTGTATAAATAATGAACTAACAATTGGTATGAAAAACTTCAGTCAGCATTTGACTCAATGATAAATTATATTTGCTGACAAGATCATTGTATCGACCATAGAACTTACGAAATGATGGCTTTAAACGAGACTGCTGATATTCTTGTTTCATCAACTTGCTTGTCAATAATTTACCTCGTTTTAGAAATTGTTCATACGTAGAGCATGCTCTTGCGTATCGAATCAAATGAGATATATATACTCCGTATGCAGGTGATGAAGGTATATTGCTGCATAAGCAAGGGAAGTTGACGATAGAAAAATTAAAGTCATCACGTTTATCATATAGCTTGGTTGTTAGATTACCATTAGTGTCTTTTTCAAGTAAAATATCCAAGTATGAAGCAGAAGTATCGGACTTTGTGGTATCTTTTATCTCAAGCTCACCAGGATATATCGTATCGACGTAGGAATGGAAATTATCATTATTAATTGACAATACGTCGTCCATATATCTAAATGTCGAATTGAAGGCCACAGCAAGTGTTTTCTTCTTTTACGCATAAGAGTTTGCATAAATTCTGCTTCATATGAATATAAAAATAAGTCTGCAAATAACGGAGCGCAATTTGTACCCATGGGAATTCCAATAGATTGCTGGAATACCTGTTCTCCCTCCAAAAACCACATAGATATTGTCAATCAGAAACTCAAGCATCTTCTTGATGTCAACTTCAGAGTACTTATGTGTGCAATCAGAATCTGTTTTAACAAAATAATTTTGCAATAATGTATAATATAGTATTCCTCATCATATATTATAGTTTGAGAAAAAAGTATATTGTAGTTTTTGTATAATTTGCTTTAAAATGCTAAAAATTGGGACTTTCCTATTTAATCCTATAGTAATGTGCCTGCATTTTAATGACGATCCCTTAAGAATACCTGGACGGTAGATTTTCCTCAAACTTGGCATGTACACTGGAGTCAGTTTAAGTTGTATATGGTATAAAGTTTCTCTATTGCAGTTTTCACGCAATAAAACCCCAGTCGGCTCCCTTAAAGACATTTTGTAAAATCTATGGTTGCTTTTATGATTTGGTTAGCAGATATATATAATATAATATAAGACGTATTTCTAAAAATTCTACTGCTGTAGATCTGAAATGCAGTCGGGTACTTTGGTGAAGAAACCATCGTATTTCGATCGGTTACATACTCCCCGAGCCCTATATATGTATCTTTCAGGAAGCCGGAATATAAGGACAGGGACTTTATTCCAGATTTTTATATTAATCATATGTTTCATTCTTTCACTTTAACAACAATACCTTACAGGTAATTATAAAGAAAATAAATGAAAAGACAATGAAATAGAAACTTAATCACCACTGATAATGAAATTATGGATGGCTTTCAATTATTTAATTATTTTACTATTGTATCCTTATGATAGCATTTAAAAATATCAGTAACGTCACGAAAACGTACCTATCGTTTTCAGAGCTGCGTTTTTTCAATAAGAAGACAAAACAGACAAATATATCACAAGTTGCAGTAATATCAACTGCTAAGTAACAAATTCAACAAATAAATCCATTGAGAGTTTTTCTCAAATGAACTTAAAGGCGCCATACAAAATGTTTTTAATACAAATATGTGCAGCAGATAATAGCGAGTAAATGGTTCTTTTATTCCTTTGACAGACTAATAAGTTTCTTCTGTCTAGAAATTAGCTCTAACACAATGCTTTTATAGATACAAAATTATCTTTATACCAAGAATTAGATTAAGGCGAGCAAAAGTGATGAAAATATTGTTCAGTATCAACAGTAAATCATTTTCCAACCAATGTTCCATAGAAAGGAATACAAAATTTATTTTAAGTAAATATGCTTAAAATCAAACTTTTTGAATCTGATTCATGTATGATAAAAGACCATGATGGCACATGATGTATATCAAATGCTGGTACATTTATGCCAAGCTTAGAGATGTTCTAGACAAATACTTTCACAAAGTAGCAAGGAATTTGACTTTGAGTCAGTTGTAAAGGTGAAATGTAAGATATAACGAGTACATGTGTAATCCTTAAAAGGGGAAGCTGATGATAGAAATTTTGACATAATTATGTTTATCTTGAAGTTTAGTTGTTAGTTTGCCAACAATGTCTTTTATTAGTACAGCTACCAAATATTGTTCAGTTACATAAGTTTTACTTTCAAGAAAAAAATATTTTTTTTTTTACAGATTCTTACAAATCTAAAGTTTATTGTGGATAGTGAATGTCAGATAAAACAAAAACAAAAGTACGTAAACACGCTTCTTTTTACAGACATTATATTTGTTTTTTTTCCAAACAGATGCAGACAAAATGCCCCTAGAGAGAACAAACGTACGTACACGATTCTTATCTTAGGCTTATCGTTTCCAAGAAATTGACTTAAAATGGTCTATATTTGATATAAAAATCTTCTTCACTGTTGGAGAATTTCGATATTAAAAGTTGTGAAATGTTCATTAATTTTTCAATTTGATTTCATAAAAAGGCAGGTGCAATTCCAATGTCTGCATTGTATGGGATTGGCGTTTCTCTTTTTCGTAAAATTCCTTGTTATTTATTTAGTCATTATAAAACTAAAATTGTTTCCACACTGCGATTAATTAGATCTCTTTGAAATGTTATCTATAGTTCAATACTCAGTTACATATAATCGCATCCATTCTGCATATTCTGGCATTATAAGACGTTATGCATTTAATGGAATGGGTTAATTGAAAAAAAATAAAATTGAATTAAATTTTAATTCATTTCTTTTTTTCAAATTAATAAATTATTTGTAATCAATTATTTTTTCAACTCATTTAATATTACTTTTACAATAAATAATTTTTAAGGGACATGGGCACAGTTTAAACTGAATTATTCAAACCAATTTTATTGATAACAATTCCTAACTAAGACATTATCTAATGATCAGCAAATATTTGAACATCATTTGTAGAGTAACAAACGAGATACAGAACTTAAAATTCTTCATAATGTAAACAAGGCCTGTGTCTTGTTTACGTTTACATGTAGAAAATATCATATTTATAACAAAATGAAATTCAGCAAATCACTAGAAACTGTCTAATAGTATTTAGAATGATTTTTTTTAATTATCTGCTTTGAACGAACGTATGTTAGTTTTGTTTTGAACATATTTTATTGACAATATGTCAATGTATATTGTATATTAGTATATTAACATATGTAAACGAAAACATGTCACAAACCATGTTTACATAACAAAGGTTTGAAGCTTTAAATCTGTCTTGTATCTAGACAAGTGAAGTTCAAACTTTTTGATGAACATTAGAAAGACCTTTGTTAAATATTTGTAAAAATGGAAAAATAAATTTATTTTTTTTTTAGCTGAAACTGTGTCCATGTTCCTTTAATACTTATTCCGTCATTAATAGGGAAATATTTCGATCAAAACTGTATTAAGGCCATTTTTTAAATTTAAGATACCCACAATCCATTATGGTATGAAATATGATTATGACAAACAGTAATCATGCTCAAAAATCGTTTAAACAATACAATTAAGAAAGCAAACTCGGACCTTTAAAACCATCAGAGGTGGGATCAGGTGCCATGGAGGAGTAAGCATCTCCTGTAGACCTGTCTCTCGCTGTGTGCTCTTATTTGTTAATACATGTGTTTCTACACGTAAATATTTGTATCTTGATGATGTTAACCCTTATAATAATAAAAACGGTTAAATAAAATTAAATAATTACAAATGGTTTTCCGTCATTTCAGACCACTTTAACTGCATGAAAAAGTATCATGGATTTATAACAATGTACTTATTCAAAATTGTACTCCTCTTTGATGAGGTAAAAAGTGAAGAAAAGAAAGTAAACCTCAAATACATTTTTTATATGGAGATATTTTTGACCAATATTTATTGCATCAAGATCTATCTAAGGATGTGTCTGAAGCAGCTTTCAAAGACAGACATTCCTTTCTACCAACAAGCCAATTGTTTCAAAAGAAAAACCATTATACTCCGTGACAATATTAAAGGTTAAACATTTTAATGACATGACTAGAGAATAGTAAGCTTCTATATTGTAAATCTAATATCTTATGGGAATATTAACTCCAACTTGAACACGTCAGTCATTTGATATATTTTCTGGTGTTCTCATTTTATGAATGAAAAGGAAGACGTCTTGGTAATTGATAGAAATCTTCATACCCACAAACCATACCCAACCTTCTTTTCTTAGATGATACGATGAAATCTGTCCTTTATAACAAGTTGCCACCAAACGGTTTTAATGATAAAAAAAATCTGTAAAAAAGCAAACTTGCTTGGAAAACAATAAAATTGGCTAAGAATATAACCATTCTAAGTAGGAGGGGTATTTGAAAATATCTTCGGTGAATATGTTTATATATATATAAGGATATAGCTACCTGCTCGTGTTTGTGCGGAACTTGACAAAGGGTCGGGGCAGCAGGTTATGGGATGGAGAGTAGGGTCTATACAGTAAGTACCATTTAGGTTTGAAAAGCAATGTTGACTTATTTTAAACTCGATTTATTTTTTTATCTTAATTTTAATTTTATATGCAAAAATTTTATATTCATGTGTTCTCGTTTTTTTTATCAAGTAGAAAATTCCTTTCTTCTTGGGGAACAAAAATATATAAAATAATAATAAAACAAACATTTCAATAATTATAAACCATAATATGTAAGATTAGTTGATTTCTATAAAGTAGTTATAATTCCTTTCTTCTTGTTCGAAGGTGTTTGACTTTTATGGGAAAATAATAATGGTTTTAATAATAAAACATTTTGACTTTTATGGGAAAAATAATAAAGGTTTTAATAATAAACATTTCAATAATTATAAACCATAATATGCTTTAGATATTTACGCTGAATATGTAATCACTAAGTCAGTATTTGGACAGTGTAGCTTAAAGGGGCCTTAATTATTCCCTCGCAAAGGATTTGGGGTCATAAGAACACAACCATGTGTGTGTGTTTGTAGGTTATGTACTTTGCGAAACGGAAGTGGCTTTTATTGAATCGGCGTCGATGTCGAATGCAAATTTGATTTATATATAGATATTCTCTTAGAAGCGAGGGAATGCTTCATCTTACTGTGCCCTTGGTCATTTAGTATATTTCATCTACCGTATTGTTTCGTATGTGATAGATAACCATTATCAAAGGGATCATATACGAGTATTAATGAGTAAAATAACATTTGGATTACAAGATCTATTTGAACTTAAATAAAAGAAAGTTTGCCAGTTCAAACATATTCATTCGAAGCTCTCGTATAAAATATTTCAGTATAGTACAAAAAAACTAATTGTTTTAAATAACTTTTATTGACATCATAGCTATTGCATGTGGCCAAGAACTTGCAAATGATACTAAATATTATGACGTCATAATTGATTTTAACTTACAATTAACAATACTTAACCGTTATAACAACATTAAACGACGCAATTACATGGGTTTCTTTTAGGAATCATGTCGAAGTTAATCCTGATATTTATATTTATATCAGAAGGATATGGAAAATCCTTTTTATAGAGACTGTAGGTAATATTGATACCTTTCCTTTGCCTGAAACCTTGAAACTCCCATTTTTATTCCTGATGAACAAGTCAGTTCAAATATATTTTAATTTTTGATTTGCCTAATAATAAATCATAAAAAACGTTCAATTATAAAGATAAAATTGCAGCTGACAATCAAAGAAATCATTTTCTTGTATTGAAGAATTCTGAAGGATTTGTTGTTTACCATCGTGAAAGATCATGAGCTTAATTTAGTTTTAATTCCTCTGTGGGACGAGAGGACCGGTCCTTCAGATGAAACTGTATAAACCGAGTTGTCGTGTTTAGTAGGCGTTGACACGAAAAAGATCATATTTTGCTCAATGGCCCCGAATACCCATCTTCGCTAGGCAAGAGTTTTCGGCCCACTCCGCTTCTAATAAAAATGGGGAGCAGAGTTGACCAATTCCCTTGGCTAGAAAAGTCGTGAGTGCCAAGTATGTCGTAATTTGCAGCTCTCCCAAGAAAATGCTGCGTCTCAATATGAGATTACTCCAGAGGGACCCTAAAAGAAAAAAACCAACTATAGGAACCGTGCATAATGGCGTACCATAGAGTGTTAATTTCTTCACTTTATTTGGTTTATCACTACTGATGACTAATCTTCCAATTTTCAACTGATATATGAAAAAAAAAATTGTTGGAACGTTATACAATATATAAGAAAGCCCTTTGGGCTTCAAAGGATTTGTTCTTGTAACCGAAAAAAAGATTATTTCTGAGAAAAAGATTATTTCTGAAAGGCCACCTGATTACGGTTTTTAGTAACGTTTTTTTAAAAGTTCATTTTAACGTCACACATGTATCTGGCGTCGTGCGAGGAATCACAGATTATCATAATCAGTTATGTAATATAGGGAGTTTCTCATCAGATTATATTATTCATGTAGTTTTATACCTAAGAATATTATTTATTATTTTAAGTCATATGTATCTGTTGCTTCAAGACGTAGTACGTCTCATGATCACAAATTAAACAATCGATGCATTTTCACACCACTTGACGTCATAAATGGTAAACGTATTGTAAGAAATTACTTTGAGACTACATGTATACTGTAATTGCAATTTCAATTGCAAACCAAGTTCATCAGTAATTAGTTACCGAGATTTTAAAACAGATTGATATGTCTCCATTTTCATTTTATAATTTTTTTTTGGTCTCTGTGATATCTAATAACTTACAGTGCAGGTTGTATCTTTATCTAGATCGACTTTTTAAATGATTTCAAATTCAAATATGAGAAACTACTAAAGATATTTAAAATGTTTTGTAAATAAATCTTTTATCACACATTAATTAACTCTTTTTCAAGCATGTTATTTTAATCATTCACTCAAGTAAGATTCCTCCTTATCAAAAATACATCTAATACTGAAGTTTTCTATCAGCGAATTTGATTTGTTCCACTGTTTACATGCACATATATATGCTATTTTTTCTCTGCTTGGCTAGAGTAGCTTCTTGAAAAAATTTAATTATTTCTTTTCAGCTCAAATGTAACGAATTGTTCAACTTCCTATTTGGATTGATTTGTTTAACTTTGACTCAGATGTTGAGTAATGCAGTGATCGCGAATGACCTTGACTCTGTGACAGGAGAGTTTTACCGCCTCTGTGGACAGGACCTTCCGCTGGGTCTTCAGAGTCTCTGTGGGTCTAGATATGCCAGTACACGGAAGAAAAGAGATACAGGTAACAAAAGGTAGACATTGGTTATAAGGAGAGAGCATATTTGATATAATATTCAAATTACAATGAAATGTTCACGAAATTTGAGACTCTAAAAGAATTTCATTATTGAATATTTTATTAAAACATTTCTTGCGAGATTAAAAAAAAAGAATTTTTGAAGAAATTTTCATCTCTTAATGTTACTTATCACAATTGAATGAATTTGTATTCACTGGGTTATCTTAATGAACTGTTAAAGATGACTCACAAATGTTTTGAAGTTATTTATCAAATCATAAATGAAACCTAGGATCTGTGCTTTAATTTAAATTATTGTTTTGATAACGTATTTTGTCAATAGCATGTACCTTGCTTCAAATCTTCCTATTTAGCTCGTGATTTCCTTTCAAGTAGAAAATTCCCCAAAATCGTATGTCAAATACTTTTTATGTATTCTTATGCTTATAGGCAAGGTCACCGCGGCTTGTTTTTGATAATTTTTTATAAGTCAAATAAAACACTTTCATACAGATGAATAATGTCATTTTTTAAAATGACGATAAATGTGAAAAGTTGAAGGGGATCATCATTTGATTAGCAGTTACGTAAAATATGATAATGTCTGATCCCCCAAAACTGACTAGAAAAAAGTATCTGTTAGACAAGACAATCAAAACATCACATGAAAAAGTAAGCAAAAAGATGGCACATCAAAACAAAATAGGCCAAGGATAGTAATGAAACAAAATACATAAAAACAATATAAACAAATCGAGTCAGAGCTATCAAATATATTATTTTACATGACACATTAATACCCATTTTAAGGGGTAGGATAAGTCAAATACTTTTTATATTCCTATGAAATTGAATTTGAATTACCATACGTATTCTGCCTTTGTAAACTTATAAATAAAACCATATGAAATATGAAGACAATGAACAGATTTCAGGTTCAAAGTTCATTCAAAAAATTCTACGAGAAAACATCAAAGATCTAAGGATATACATCCCTGCCTAAACGCATTCGTTAGATGATAACAATGCAGAGTGTATTTAATGGTTAAACTATAAAAATGTTTGTAGACAAGGTCATGGTATCGACCCGTGTTCTTGTGGATTAATTACTTTAAACCTTTGTTTATATTTTATTGCAGTAACTTATTTATCTATGTTGTTTGTAATTACTGCGCTGACCTATATCTACTATAAAAAAAAATTGAAATTATTGCGGGTGATAAGTATGCTATTAGTTTGACAATTAAAAAGTATTACGTTATTATTCTCGCCACTGAGTCCTGTATAGGAAAAAAAATCCAAATATGAAATAGATACAAACGGTGTCGATTGATTACACTGGATATATCAGTGACATATAAAGGAAAGTAACTTTTGTTATTGAATTATTCGTTGTCAATTAATTGAAATGTCAAGTTGAAGGCAACTATGAACAGTAAATGTTTTTCTTCTTCTCATGTAGAAGTTCTTGAATAAATTCTTCTTCATTTAAATACAAAAATATATTTACCTATAACGGGCCACAATTGGTGGTCATGGAATTCCATATTCCAACAGGCTGTTGGAAGACCTGATCTAAAAAGAAAACCACATAGATATTTTCAATCAGAAACTGGAGCATCTTTTAATATTAACCACAGAATACATGTTGTACAATCAGAATGGTTTTAACAAAATAATTTTGCAATGACCAATGACAAAGTAAGAGTATTTCGAATTTCATTTTTATTGAATAAGCAACTGTTTATGATGTCTTAAAGCTTGGACGTCTGGTTGTATAAAATGTTGAAAAGTCGTACGTGATATTGATTTTTGTAAACTTCCCATAACGTTTCTTTTAAATATCCACATCTAATTTACAAATATATACATCTCGAACATATATTGTGTACAATACTCCTGGAGCTTCTCATTCAATGCTGTTAAGATTTCGGTGAAGAGTAAAAAGGGCTTTTTAGAACATTAATTTAACCCACTATTTGTTTTTTATAGGGATTTTGGAACCAAGTGGGGTATGAAAAATCAAATTCATTTTGATTGTTTGGAATTTTATAAAAATATTTAAAACTGAAATATGGTTTTAAAGAATTTTCTCCTTAAAAAGGGTTCTACGAATAAAGTTGGATTACCAATAGCAGAATTTTATCCTAAGCCCTATAAAATAGAATCCAAATAATGAGCCTTACAAACAAAATAGACAATTTTGTTCACTGAGTTTGTGTAACAACTTTCAAACAATTAAATTTGGTTCGAGGAAATTCACAATACAATTTTGAAAGAGGCACCATTGCTTATCATAATTATTAACGTAATGCTTACTCTATTTACTGTTATGCAAAGGAAAATCAGAGTAAAAGAAAAAATGCACTTCCACCTTATACCCATTGATCACCCCAAAGGATCAGTTGAAAATTTTATCATAAAATGGTTGATTAAAACATTAATAACAGTGTAACCCCCCCTTCTGACCCAGGGGGCATAAAAAAAACCACTTTGCTAGATGCACCTCTTTTCATCATAAATGTATATACTTGGATCATTGGCATAAAACACAGAAGCAAAGGAAAATATTTTCAAAGAATTAATGTATTTTTACTATATAATCAATAGAGCCCCACCCTAACACCAGAACCCCTAACCCTGGGGCCATAAAATTCACAATTTTGGAAGAGGCACTCTTGCTCATTATAACTATTTACTTAGTTTATTTAATACCCAGAAGAAAAAGAAGATTTTCAAAATCATTTTCACTATATAATCATGCCCTAACACCAGAACCCCTGACCCTGGGGCCACAAAATTCACAATTTTAGAAGAGGCACTCTTGCTCATCATAATGATGTGCATAGTTAGTTTATTTAATACCAAGGAGCAGAGAAGAAAATTTAAAAAGAAATAAAGCATTTTCATTATATGATAAATTCAACACCAGAACCCTGACCCTGGGGCCATAAAATTCACAATTTTATAGTCTTGCTCATCTAATTATGTAAATTTATTTAAAAAGCAAGAAAAAGATTTTCAAAGAATAAATGCATTTTCACTATATTAAATAACCCCGCCCTAACACCAGAACTCCTGACCCTGGGGCCATGAAATTCACAATTTTGGAAAAAGCACTCTTGCTTATCATAACTATGTGCTTAGTTAGTTTATTTAATACTCAGAGGTAGAGAAGAAGATTTTCAAAGAATAATGCATTTTTACTACATAATCAATGGAGCCCCGCCCTAACACCAGAACCCTGACCCTGGGGCCATAAAATTCACAATTTTGGATAAGGCACTCTTGCTCATCATAACTATGTGCTTAGTTAGTTTATTTAATACCCAGAAGCAGAGAAGAAGATTTTCAAAGAATAAATGCATTTTCTCTATATAATCAATAGAGCCCCGCCCAAACACCAGAACCCCTGACCCTGGGGCCATAAAATTCACAATTTTATAGGAGGCACTCTTGCTCATCATAACTATGTACTTAATTAGTTTATTTAATACCCAGGAGCAGAGAAGAAGATTTTCAAAGAAATAATACATTTTCACTATATAATCTATATAGCCCCGCCCTAGCACTAGAACCCCTGACCCTGGAGCCATGAATTTCACAATTTTGGTTTAGGACGCAATGCTCATTATATTCATGCATACAGTTTGCCTGCTTGATGTCCAGGAGTAAAAAAGAATATTTTTAAAGATTGCAATAATTTTAGAAACACATCATAAATTCACAATTTTTCTTCAAACTTACCCATAGATGCTGTATACCAAATTTGGTTGAAATTGGTTCAGTGGTTTCAGAGAAGAAGCTGAAAATGTTCAAATGTTAACACACGACACACGACGACGGACGACGACGGACGAAAACGGATAGCAATAGGTCACCTGAGTTACTCAGGTGACCTAAAAAGACAATTTTGTTTCTGCTTTGTCATCGAGGACAAGTGCATACTGATTGTGTAATCTATCTCAACTGTTATACAATTGAAAGAATCCAATTATTGACTATCAGTTTTTTCCTAAATCTTCACTGTACAACACGTTTGAGAAGCAGTGTAAAGCAGATGCAACTCTAAGATAATTCAAAATCACAAACGTTAACCAAAAATCAATGATATCAAGATGCACAACTTTTCAACACTTAATACAACTATTCCAAACGATATATTCAAGTCCAAGTATTCTACTTCATAGTCGATATCCTTTTGAAAAAAAACACTGTACACCAAACGGTTGATATTGAACGTTGCTTAAGTTTCTAATTGACAAAATCTGTGAAAATTTTCTAACAATATGTCGGAATTCCATTCTCTAAGACTGGAATCTGTAATAACTATCATCAAACCTTATTTGTATTTATATGTAGCAGAATCCATTTAAAAAAGACGCATTTAAAATTTACTTCTCAATATTCTTTAATAGAAAATTACTCTCTCTCTCTCTCTCTCTCTCGTATTTTTGCTAAGTAGCAATATATCTTAATTGCTTTGTCGAGAATAAGTGAAATCTCTCGTCGCAGATAAGGAAGCTAGCTAGGTATTTGAAATAACACATATATTTTCCTTCATTCCCTGGGAGAGAGTAGAGGAGAAGTAGATGATTCAAATGAATTTTTTGCTGTAGTTATTTGTTTATGCAAAGTTTTCTATCTTTTTCTACTTTTATCCCTAGCCTTCAGTATAAGGGTATAAATACATATAGTTTATCAAATTCTAAGAAATTCAAAAATATAAACTATGTCATAAACTTAATATAATTTCTTTTTATTGAAATAAGTCCCTAGCCTTTCGGGAACACATAGCGTCTGTCGATGTTATTTGTACAAAGCTAATATTATCAAGCTTAGACAAAGAAGACACTTCGCAATGGCCTCGAGGAAGCGTTCTTAAACGCAATGAACGATGAACGAGATTCATTTCATTTTGTTCTGTTAAAATTTGCTGTCATTTTTTATGATATATATCTTTTTTATATAAAAATATACTATGAGCATATATATATATATATATATATATATATATATATATATATATATATATATATATATATATATATATATATATATATATATATATATATATATATATATAAAAATTTTATTGCAAATTTTACAACATATTAAAAGACTGCCAATATTGAGACTCATGTTCTCAGTTATGTGACTTTGGTGTGAATCGATTTAACTTGGGTAGTCAAGTTAATCAAAGTGGGGAAAAAATGAAGATAACGAACAAGTGATACATCTTAGAAAATTATAACAATGCAAATTTGTAATGAGGGCATAAAACTTAGACTCCTGGAAATTCCAGAGATAGGATGAGGTGCCTAGGGGGAAGCAAGCATCCCCAGTTGACTGGTCACACTCGCTGTGATTCCCTTGTATTGATCAGGTAGATGGAACTTTCCAAAGTAAAATTCAGTATAAAACCAAAGGTCTTACAATTTGTAATCAAACAAGTCAGCCAATATATATATATATATATATATATATATATATATATATATATATATATATCTCTCATTTTAAAAAATGATCGTATATATATATATATATATATATATGGAAAATTGCTACATAAATGAAGAAAGTTGTAGATGGAAAAGTTGAAGAATATCTCGTCTGTAATACGTTTTATTTGCTAGATGGCCTTTATTGTCTATAGTCAGTGAAACATCCATTATAAATAGATATTGAACATAACTAATGTTCGAACTGAAGTCCACAAAAAGTGTTTTTCTCTGCTCATGCAAATGTATGTTTTGAATAAGGTCTGCTTTATATGAATATAAAAATAAAATTTGCTTACAGAGAAGCACAGTTAGTTTATAGAGAAGCACAATTAGTGTCCATCGGAATTCATTGTTCCAAAATTTAGTCTCTGAAGACTAAATAAATATTTTTAATGAGGAACCGTAGCATCCCTTTATATCAAGTTCAGAGAACTCGTGTGTACTCTGAAGGATTTCATAAGTTATTTTTCTGATGACCAATCACAAGATGTAAAAAATTACTGAATTACTTTTCTATTGGCGATGTGGTTGTCTGTGATATATAAAAAATAGACTTGAATTTATCTTGATTATTTTTACTTGAAAAAGACGTAAATGGTATTCTAACAACCAAGTTCTATGATAAATGTGATGACTTTAACTTTTCTATCGCCAACTTTCCTTACTTATACAGCAATATACCTGCATACGGAGTTTACATATCTCAGTTGATTCGATACGCAAGAGATACAATGACCTTATCAGCAAATACAATTTATCATTGAGTCAAATGCTGACTGATGTTTTTCATACTAAATTAGTCCATTATTTATGCACTGAATTGACGACGGATTTTCCCGTTATTTCCCGATCATGTCAAGGGGCAATTGACTATATCGTATAATTCCACCTCTGATAAAGGTCTGTTTTTGCTCTGCTCCTAATATTGTTTTATGGAATAACACCGTTCATTATCTCTATGTTTCATTGTTAAGTGAACGAGTAAAAAAATTGTAAAAAAGTTCTTTGCAATAAAAAAATATTTATTTTTAGCAAATTTATATGCATATTGTAGGATATTCAGTATTTATTCAAATAAAATAACAGATATATAATGAATAAAAAAAATCAAAGGAATATATAAAAAAAAATGAAATGACAAATACTGTATACTTTTCGGTGTGCCTTTCCGTCATTTGGGCGAACTTAAAAAGGGGCGAATAGTAACATAATAAACAGTATAATTTCTTTAACAAAACTGTAACTGGAAAAAACGGGACAAAATTGTTTGCAAGTGTGAAAGGACGAAAATATCACGAGGCGAAAATAACCCTGTATACAGTATGGGCAGAATCCTGTAATTAGAATTAACCGTAAATTATCAGTTATCTTTATTTTATTTATAAAAGACTCTATTTTAAAGTATCTCTTTTTACTCTTTTCTATGAAACATTTAAAATATCTTTTAAGGATATCCGATCCTCAGCCAGGAAGGAATACTCCAAAAATTAATATTTTTAAATTAATAATGAATCAATATGAAGCTTGAAAATGAATTTTTTTCAAGCAACCACATTCATTTTATTAATCTTTATATGATTCAAGGTTTTTGGAAGTCTTAGAAAAGGTCTTATAAAAAGTCGACATTTGTACACTTTTAAAGAGAAAAAATTAATATAGATTTAGAGAATTGACTTCCTATGTATTATATAATAAATGATGGAAATAGAGCATATAGAATACAAAATAAGTATAAAAATCATGACAATTTCTCTGAATGTCTGGATACCTGGATACCTATTGTTTTTTAACCTAGAATATATTTGTTGATCAATTTGCAATTAGAAAATGCATAGCTGAAATTCCTATTTTGCTTTTTCTAAATATATATCTGAGATTTGACAATTTTCCCTATATAACATGATTAACGTTAATGTTTAACTTTAAAGAAATACTGTGGGTAAATTTACCTATCTTTTTGGATTCAGAGATATTTTTATGTTTAATTTCGATTACTTAACTGCTAATTTTATTGTGTTTCAGAAAAATATCTCTTTAAACTCAATATGCCAATATAACATACTATATTAATTTATCGAAACTTGCAAAAACAAATACTTTGTACGATAAAACAAGGTGTACTTAGATGATATTAATGTAATCGTATCATTTCCTCAGCAGGTCTTCGTGGGAAAACATTGCAGAATTATTTAATTCGTAAACGCCAAACTAACGACGGCATAGTAGAAACGTGCTGCCACTCACAGTTTGGGTGTTCTTTAGAGACTTTATCCGACTTTTGTGAGGATGGTTCAGTTTATGTGAGTATATTTTAGGTATCCTACGTAGTTATATTATATAAAATGTAGCGCTATAAACTGATTTCCTGGAGAGGAAAACAAGTGTTGAAATAGGATCAATGCTGACAACATGATTGTGTGTGTTAGCTTATACACTGAAAGGTGAATATACCTAACATCAGTTGTGAAATTTGCTATCATTCTTTAATGTCACATGAATACTAAGAAACATCATGAGCTTAAACCTTGAAATGAAAGTGATATGTTATTTTTTTCTGGGTTAAGGGTAGTCAAATTGCAACTTTCAATACAAATATTAGGTGGGAGCTTAGACACTTATTTCAGTGGAATTAAGATAATACTTTTCTAGATGAAAAGATTCAAGAGTTTTCATACTAATGCCAAAACAAAATGATAGGTAAGGGATTCCATACAAGAGATTTTAAACCATCATCAACTGACAGAATAATAAAAGCTTTAACAAAAACAGCAATGGTTGAAACCTAATGATCCGTTAATTTGTAGAGAGACACGTTCCTGATCACCCACGGGCACCTGCGTGTAGTTGTCATGGAGAGACCACCACATAGATCTACAACATCATATACTCCAGCCACGGTGCCTGTCAGGCCTACACGGCCAAGCATCACGAGACTGCGGGGAAGACCCAGGCATCGAGATCGGGTTCGGAGTCACATGATTCGACCCTACATAGCAGTCACCAGGAGGCCGCACGACTTCTCTAGGATATTAAATTACCTACAGCCTTTGGTTGATCATAGATATAAATGATAAGACGTAAAGGTGTATCAAATAATCTAGTTAAGTTAAAATAAAATATATATGTTAAAAAATTCTATCATATGTTTATTTCTTCTTTATTATCGGCCGAAAAACTCTTTTCAAAACAAAAAACATTAAAGCAAGTAAAAACAAAGAAAGCCAGATAAAGTTGCAAACAAGTAAGATATAAAATTCTTTTTTTTTGGAAGAGTTTTATTATATTTTGGTGATTGTTGTGTTATTCAAGTGAATAATACGAAACCTACACTATTTTCTTTAAAAGTAAATACAATCAAACTTGAAAGAGGAAAATTGTAATCAATATATTACATGTATAAGACACAAAAGTAAAATCTTTAAACATTTTATTATAATAACTTTGGATTTGGGAAAAATTTAATCTCAAAAGCGGAAAATACATCCAAACACCTTTCGGATTAGATGTCAGATGCCTTAGTTAATCCTTCTAAAACTATCCTTCTTCAAAAATAAACAGTATCTCTCTAAAAATTTTGATTTTTAAAAAGTTTATTTTAGTTTGAAAATTTTGATTCATCAAAAAAAGGCTCGAAGCAAGATTTGTGAATTGAATTTAATGAGAGTATAGCAACACATCATTTACTGCAATTCATTTACTGCAGTTTCATTTAATATATAATTTGTATTCATCAATGAAATGTTTTGATAATTCGGGGATGTGTTGTAATACACATGCATATCAAGAATAAAGTTGTTATTACGGATATAACAATTACAGTTAAAGAAATCTTTTTTAAATATTGTATAATTCAAATAATTGGATAGTTTATCTATAAATATTATAAAATCTAATAATATTTTAAAGCTTTATTTCAATGGGAAAAAATGTATACACCGCTTCAAAGTTGAAAGGAGCTGTGGAAATAAGGCATGCAGAATGCCTTAAGTGCGGAAAATATGAAGGTGAAAAAAATGAATTTTAATTATTTAAAAGGAATTTTCTTTGATATTTCTTCTAACATTAAAGAATACTTAATGTAAAATTTCACATTTAGCAAAAATATAAAAAAAAAATCGAAATTATTGGTCAATGAAATATCACACACATCAATTGATGCAAAGAGAGCAAAAAGGATCATTTTCCCATAGTAAAAACACAATTTTTTTCAAATGCTTCGGTTTTTGCTCCATGTTTGAAAAGTTTCTTCTATAAATGTGCATAAACATACAGTTTTTTGGTTACAGAAACATGGAGAAAAAAGATAATTAACATTTTATGACACAATCTTTTCATCATTCTGATGAATTCTTGAAGTCCATTAAGTTAAGGGCCATTTAAAAAACAATTATCATAGTCTCAAAGGAAAATGGTACTCGGAATTTTCATTGCAAGGGTTCGAAACAACGAATAGCACACTCTATTTTCAATAACAGTAATTTTTCTTTAAAAAAGTTTCCATAGAAATGTTTGTTTATTATAATTTTCTGAATTGTCCTAAAATGATTTTTAAAGCTGAAACTATGGTCATTCTTCAAGCCATGTTCACCCATCTCCTTAAGGACGATGAACTATTTGTCACTTTTAGTACAATTATTAACCAACTGCTTATGAACTTTTCTTTTACATGAAAAAAATGTTCTACTCGTTAATGTGCTATTAAACGAAACATTTTATTCGGCTTTTTACAATCATAATTATTGCACCATGAGCTCAGAATGTAGATGTCAAACAGTATTTTCATATATTTTGTATAAACATTAAAAAGCTGAAGGTGCGACAACTTTTAAAGACAATTAGTTAAGAAAATAAATAATCACTAAAATAACTTATTGTATCTTAGTTTTATTATGATGCATGGCCTTAAATGATTGCTTTCCTGTTTCTGTTAATAAATTAGACAAAGATAAATAGTTTCAGTTTCTTCTTTAAATGTTACTAAGGAACTATAATATAATGTTATTGACGCAGAGGTTAGAGCGTTTTCTCTAGAGTCGAGTCGCAGTACAATGATTTGATCCATACACCGTTGGTTCGAATACCATTGAAAGACATGAAAACCGGTTCTTCGAATTAGACTGTGTTGCAGTTGAACGTGATGACAAAAAAATTATCCCTCTCAGCTCAAAGACTCCGAGTTCCGAATGCATGTTTAATTCTGCAGCTTTCTACTGGTAAATATTGGCGTCATAAAATGATTTAAAATTCCTGAAGGGATCTTTAAAAAAAACCCATAAAATTACAGGTGTAGATCTTTCTCTGAAAAAAAACATAGTAGAAATTATCAAAATCAATGATTGCTAACTCATTTTAATCAATCAATGTAAAATTTAGATAAGAACATAGAAAAAAAAAGACAAAAGAAAAAAACAACAACTTATATTTTAAGTTTAAATCTGTTAGAATAAGAAATTTTTGTGTTTGAATGAAAATGGTTTATTGTTTGCTTAATATTTTTCATTCCAAAATCAAATGTTATAGAATTAATCTTTATGCACCAACGATGATCTTTATGCTTCATCAATAAAAGAGAACTTGAAAAATTGATATTTTTAAATGATGTACCATTAAGTTTTCTTCTCCAATGAAATATCAAGATACCAAACAGTTATCACCGGGCCTCTAAAACATCAGAGAAGGGATCGGGTGCCATAGAGGAGTACGCATACCCTGTCGAACGTTCACATCCGCCGTCTGATCCTTGTCATGATCGTGTATATGGCCTCACAAATTGTGTGAAAAAAGTTAAGCAACATATATATGACGTAGTGATAGGTTGGATTTGTTGAAAAAGTCTTCGTATGAACCAGAAAATGTGCAAAGTGTTGACCTTAAGCGAGACTGTTGACATCCTTGTTTCATGAACTTAAATGTCGGAAACTTGCCACAGTTAAGAAAGCTGATGTTTGAAAAGTCATCTTATTTTTCATGCAGTTTTGTTGTTGGGTTATCATTGACGTCTTTTTTTCGTAAAATATCTAAATATGAAAGGAAAATAAGATAAGATGAATTAAATGATACTGATGTTTTTTTCTTCCATAGAAAAGAAATATCTTTTGATTACTTTAACTTTTCGATCGTCAACTCCTCTTACTTATGCAGCAATATACCGTCATCACCTGCATTCGGAGTTTATATATCTCAGTTGATTCGATACACAAGAGCATGCTCTATGTATAAACAATTTCTAAAAACGGTATAAATCATTGACAGATAAGTTGCTGAAATAAAAATATCAGTAGTCCCGTTTAACGTCATCATTTCTTAAGTTCTATGGTCGATACAATGACCTTGTCAGCAAGTACAATTAATCATTGAGTCAAATGCTGACTGATGTTTTTCATACTAATTGTTAGTCCATTATTTATGAACTGAATTGACGACGGATTTTCCCGTTTTTTCCGATCATGACAAGGAGCACATGGCGGGTGTGACCGGTCGGCAGGGGATGCTCACTCCTCCATGGCACCTTATCCCATCTCTGATGTTTTGCAGGTCATGCTCCTATTTTGTATTGTTTTATGGACTTTTATATTGAATACTGTTCGTTATCTCTATATCCTTCATTCGGGTAAAGGGAAAAGTCATTAAATCCAATTTGAATAAAATAATAATGTGAAATATCTCTTTAACAGTAAAGATATATCTCTTCTTACTTGAGGTCCGTGTTTGCTCTTCTTCTATTTTGTATTGTTTTATGGACTTTTGATCGTGAATACTGTTCCTCATCTCCATAAGTTTCATCAAAATCTAGAAGTGTATTTCTCTTTAATTTTGTTATGTGAATTGTTTGGAGACTGCCTCTTGATTGCAGTTTTATGCCTAAAAATATTTTTAAATAAAAAAGCTTTTAAATGGCTATTCAAGAATATTAAAGGTATGGTTTTCCAAATCAAGATGCATACAGTTGCATTAATGTCTATTCAGCTTTTATATAGATAGCATGGTCTCTAAGGTAAAGATGACCGATCATTGTTCCAAATATAATATACCAGAAGAATGCCGAGAAATTAAAAAATCCTATTTATAACAGAGTTAAAACCAAAAAGGATTTTTGTGTAAATTTGCCCTGTACGATGAATGGTTGATGAATGGATGAAGTATGTTGTTTTTTTGTATAGTGTAATTTTTTTAAGCTGGGACAGAGCTGAACCAACTGAGTCAAGGAAAAAAGTCTTGATCTTGAGGTAAGTGAGGAACCGTAAAATTCAGGTAAACTTTATTTCTATTTGTGATTTATTAGTCTAAGACATTTTATTGGATAGTATACAGCTCCGTGCGCTTTTTAAACTCATATGGTTTTTCGCATTAATCAATGTCACATTGTTATAATGCAAAATTGTATAATGAGACAACACTCGTATTCTAAAAGTGGTTTATAACTTGATTTTGATTTAGTTTCATCGACTCAAAATATAATTCACACATAATAATTGGGAGGATTTTGATATGCCTTTGGCTGAAAGATTATGTCAGTTCCCAAATGGTTTTTGATGATTTCTCGTCAAATGCAGTCGTCTTTGTATCCGTTCTTGTAAAAGCAGTCCCTTGCCTTGTCTATACACAGAAACATTGTAGCTTATGTTACATCTGGCTTTTCTGTGCATTAACATGACTCTAAAGCGCAAGATAATAGCAGTCTATCTCATCTGTTCGACTGCTTTCCATGTTAAAAATCTTTTTTAGTGTTACTTTCTGAATTCTTGCATCATGAAAGTTCCTTTAATACCGCAAAATTTCAAAGTTTTAGACCGTTGATGTAAAAGCATGTTCTTTTCAATAGTTACTATTTAATATTTAAAAAAATAACAATATTCTATAATCTTCTTTCTTTTGGCATGATTCCTTTTATGCAGCATTGTCAGTTTTTGGTGCTACATTTCGACAAAACTAAGATGATTACGGAAAATGTGCAAAGTACATAGGAAAATACAAATCTTAAAATAGTCAGTTTGAAAATTTCAACTCAATTGTATCAAAGAAAGCTCGATTAAATTTATCAGTAAATACCTTGAAACATCATACCATATATTAAAAACGTTCCCTTTAAAACATTTGAACTTTTAAAATCATGATTTTAAAGAATATGTACCTTTGACGTGAGATATTTAATATATATTAGGGTTATGTCTTGTACAGAAGTTTGATAATATAATGTTAGTTTTATTACAACAAGAATGTGACCTTAATTTGTGCGAAAAACCATGTAAGCTTAAAAAGTGCGTGGAGCTGTATTCGATTAATATCTTAAATCGTATTCTAAACGATGCAATACCTTGTTTGCAAATTAGGGAATAACTGTCTTCTAATTTGGTATTTGCGACCGTTAATGCTGATTTAACGGTCGCAAACTGAGTTTTACCGGCGACGCGTAAGCGGAGCCGGTAAAACGGATGTTTGCGACCGTTAAATCAGCATTAACGGTTGCAAATACCAAATTAGAAGATCAGTTATTCCCATTCTAAGGCAATCCATGCATTTTGTTTTTTGTTTACATCTTATTCATGTTATTTTGTTGAATTTTGTTACATGAAATCGTCACGGAGCATTGTGTTTTTGCGTCGTTCTATTATGACGTCACAATGAAAAAGCTTTCGCGCTCGTTAATGCTCGTTTTACTGCTTCAAAGATCAGTGCATTAGCCAATCAAAATGTGTTTTACAAAAGAATTGCATTAGAATACAATATCATCGCTAGGTCGTTATTTGTCTGACATGTTTCATACGCAGGCGCTTGGCGTTTTTCAACTTTCTTTTCATAAATAAAAAAACCCCCATACTATTGTATAGGAGTTTTTTATGAAAAGAAAAAATGATAAAAGTAAAGCACCTGTGGTTTCTTACCAATTGTTAAGTCATTGTTTTAAAATAAGAATGTAATGGGAATAACTTTTTCTGTCTGAATATTAAGTAAGGCTTTACGCCGGGTGTATACGGTCGACAGGGGATGCTTGTTCCTCCAAGGCAACTAATTCCAAAATTGATGCTTCAAATGTTCCAAATGTTTGTCTGTTGACGATTGATATCCAGATTCTTTACTAGATTTACAAGAATAATCACTATTTGATATCTTAACCTTTTTCATTTTATGTGAAATATTGTTGCATTCCTTATTTCTTAATAAAGTACTCCTTTGCAAACAGGTACTTAATATTAGAGGAGTACAAAAATAATGTTTCATAATATTATTCACCATATTGTTTACAAACAAACGAGCTACTCTGTCAGAACAGAATTAGTGAGCAGATGTTGTAAAGGTAAACACAGTGATGACATAGCATTGACTGAAGCTTCGTATCTAGGTGGTTCGATTGATTAAATGAGGATTTGGCCAGCCCACTGGTCAATATCACGGCGGGAACAATCTAGTCCACAAAATGTTAACGACCTCTTGACCGAGGAAAGAACTGCAGAAGAATAAATTCATAATGTAACCAAACCGAGAGAGAATCATGTTGAAATATTTTTCAATGACGGTACTCAATAATTAATTGAATTTTAGTACTAGTACATGTACCCTTCTAGATGATATTTCGATTATTGTCAAGATCTTGCAGTGCAAAATTCCTACTGCAATTTCTTTTTAATTGAAAATGAAATATGAATTGGTAGGAGAATCAACACAAATAATCAAATACAGATTTTTTTAATGATTTATGAAAATAAGGATTTGACCTTATCTTTTTCATTGAAATACTTACTAACCTTAGCCTAAACACATTTTTTTCATGGAATTTTCCTAAATGATGTCTTGATATAAGCATATTGTATTGTATTACAAATACAAAGAAATGAATAAATTTAATAACTTGAATCCCTTCTCGTAGAACAAAGTTCGCTTACGATGATTGTAATTAAAAAAATCAAACACTTACAATTTACATATGAAGTTTAAAACAATAGAAGAAATTTCTAAGAAACATAAAATTTCCATGAAACTAGAATCTAGTAGCGTCTTGAATTTGTTGATACAATGTTAAATTTTTAAAACACATTATTATATATAAGAAAAACGACCTTATTCGTAATCACGTTACACTATCTGTAAAGAAAATATCCCCAAATCAGATAAAAAAAAAACTAGATTAAAAAAATAGTGAATAACTCTCCTTTGTGTAATTGTGAATTAAACCGCCCTACCTATCGTTTAGTCGTCTTTTGGCTTACTAGTTTCATATTAATTGTAAGGACTCTGTTTTTATGCCCCCGTAAACGAATTTTCGGGGGTATATAGTTTTGTCGTGTCCGTCCGTCTGTCTGTCCGTCTGTCTGTCTAGCTGTATGTCTGTTTGTCTCTCTGTTTGTCCACAAAAACTTTAACCTTGCCCATAACTTTTGATTTAGTGGAGCTATGACTTTCATATTTCACATGTGTATTCCTTGTGACAAAACCTTTCTTTGGGTACCACCAATTTTGACCTTTTGACCTTGAGCTTGGAGTTTGACCCACTTTTACACAAAAATAACTTTAACTTTGACTATATCTTTTGAAGAGTAGATACCAGGACTTTATTATTTCACATATATATTTTCGTGGCAAGTCCTTTCATTGGATACTGACAACTTTGACCTTTTGACCTTGGAGATTTCCGTACTTATGAAAAAACTTTAACCTTGGCAAAAACTTTTGAACGGTAAGGGCGAGGGCTTTTGTACTTCACATATGTAATTCTTGTGAAAAGGCGCTTCATTGGATACCAAGAACTTTGTCCCTTTGACCTTGACCTTGGAGTTTGACCTACTTTTAAAATACAAACTTGAACATAATTTTTGAAGGGTTAGGACTAGGGCTTTCATACTTAATATATCTAATCCCTGTGACAAAACCTCTCATTTGATATCAAGAACCTTGACCCTTTGACCTTGGTGTTTGACCCATTTTTACACAAAAAATCTAAACCTTTAATTTGGCCCTAATTTTTAAACGGTAGATACTAGGAATTTCATATTTCAAAAATCAATTCTTTGTTGCAAGACCTTTCATTTGAAATAAAAATTTTTGACCTTGACCTTGGAGAATTCCGTACTTCCGAGTAAACATTACCTTAGCCATAACTTTTGAACGGTAAGGGCTAGGGCTTTCATACTTCAAATATGTAATCCTTGTGAGAAGATCATTCATTGGATATCAACAACGTTGACCCTTTCACCTTGACCTTGGAGTTTGACCTTCTGTTAACAAACTTTAACCTTGGTCATAACTATTGAACGGTAGGACCAGCGCTTTCATACTTCCCAAATGTAATCTTTGAGACAAGGCCTTTTTTAATAAACCAACAACCTTGACCCTTTGACCTTGACCCCGGAGTTCGTCCTACAATTAAAAAACGTTAACCTTGGTCATAACCTTTGAACAGGTGGTACTAGGTTTTATATTTTTACACATTTGTATTTCTTGTGAAAAGGCCTTACTTTAGGTACCAACATATTTGATCTGCATTTGAGAAAGCTTAACCTTCGCTATATTGCCATACAGGGGCATCTCTGTTTCACAAATACATCTTGTTTAATACTGAATTTGACAAGGAAACGCTCCGCCTACCTGATCAATACAAAGCGGCGGGTGTGACCGGTCAACAGGGATACTTAATCTTTCCAGCACCTGATCCCACCTCTGGAATTCGCAGGGGTCTGTGTTTTAGGCCCTCTTCACATTTCATTCAATATTTATTTCGAATATAGACATTACAATAACTTTTTCATATTTTCATCAAAATTTTCAGAGCTGCGTTTGATTTTCCGAATAAACTATGTACCCTTTTAGCTGAAATATATCTATAATACATGCTCATTCCTCCATGGCACCTGATCCCATCTCTGGTGTTTTGGAGGTCCGTGTTTGCTCTGCTCCTATTTTGTATCGTTTTATGGACTTTTGATCTGGAATACTGTTCGTTATCTCCATATGTTTTTGTACAATTTTTGTAGTCTATTTGTACTCTAAGATTATTGGAGCTTTTTCTTACAGACAGAGATCAAAATATATGCCTGTATTGGTTCCGTTACGTGCGCTTTAAAACGTAATACTGTAAATGCATTACATTTGGCGTGTACGATATTTGGCGGAGATTTAATTTTCAACAAGTTAGCGTAGATTTGATTTAGCACTGTCTGAATTTGCTAGTTATGAAAGTTAATATACAAGACATTAAGCGATGTTCTTGAATTAGCAATCTCTGCTTTCCGCCAAAATCGCTCAATAGATTACACCGCTAAATGTAATACGCTTACAGTATATCATAAATCGTGTTTTGATTGTATCATTTTCCTTTTTATAGTACATCATTGGGTGCAATCGATTCCTGAAGTTTAATGCAGAAATTTATATAATTCTGATCAATTAAAAGAATTAATTATTGCTGTGCATCCAGGGTATGGTATATTAACACAAAAAAATCACTTTGTTTCAAAGGTCGTATTTAGAGAATTTTAAATCTATCTTGTGAAGCTACAGAGAGATACCAGGCCTCAGGAGCATGAAACAAACTTAGACTTAAGTCAAATTTTCAATTGCTTATAAAAAATATTAATTATGGAATTTATTTTTAAACTTGAAGATATCAACACTTCTGTGAAATAATTTTGAAAAATACTTTAATTTTGGTCTGCTTGAGTACTACAACAATTTATTATCAAATAGAGATTTTTACTTAAGCTTAAGATGTTTCAAGATCCCGGGGCCTGGTGTTTTGGTAAAGATCAGATAAATTGACAATCTTCTTAGACTTAAAATAGCTAAGAAGGGTCGACTTTATCAAATGACCACTTTTTGCAGTGTAATACCGAGGAAAAAGTATTAATTTCCATCTTAGATTAAGCCCCGGATGGACAATAACAGAACATTAAGAATTTTGAAGAAACAATCATTTGCCCAATTAGAAAGCAACAATACCTCTCTAAACCAAAACATGGACAGTGTCAGTAATCTCTCTAGGTCAACATTAAGTGATGGTTCATGGTCGATAATCTTTCAAATCTGGACCCGATCGTGTATTTTTGAAGAATCTTGTTTATGAACAAGAGTACCGCCTACATTCTTTTAGGTTAGGTCACGTTAAGTTCAGGAAACCAATTTCTGTTTATAACAGGAGGTTTTTTACGCTGAAGATTTTCTTTCAGACACAAGTTACAGTGATCAGTTTGCTTTGTAAGACGATGAAGACCATAATTGTGAATATCTTTGTGTATTTTAGGATACTTTCACTATGTATCAACAATGTTAAATTCTTTTAAAAAATAACCGGAAAGATTACTTTAAATCCTAATTAAATTCTGCTGTGAAGTTTTAACATTGAAATAAATAGAGTTATAACGAACAGTATTCAAGTTCAAAATTAATTTTATTTGGAAAAGATAAATTGTTTTTAATCATTCCATTCGATGTTTCAGTTTGGTAACACGCATTTGATGAGCCTCGATTTAATTTGATATCAAGTAGAAATTTCAACATTGTTTGCAGAGCTGATACAAAAAAATTATACATGTATTCAGGTCAAAAAGAATAGCAACCTCTTGACCGACAGAATATCTAACGTATAAGTTAGTTTTATATTATGTTTGCTCTTCCTGCTTCGAATTCGCATACCTATATTGGATTCCAAAACACTAATAAAATCTTATCAAAAAAGGCACTTAAAGGGTTCCAGTAGATGCTCTACCTTGCCTCTTTCTTTACTCTTCTCAAAAATAGTTTTAGTTGTGAAGGAGAACCTTCAGAGGTACTGTACAAGAGTATATTCGGGAAGTGATGTAAACCAGATGTGGATACTGAAATACTCGAAGGAACTTTTAGAAAATTTGAAATTACAAAATGTTGCCAAAATTATTAAAATCAAAATATACGTTTTTCAACATTTAATAAAATTATTCCCACAATACGTTAAAAAAAAATGTTTTTTGACATCCTAGACAGCTGTTTTTTTTTTTAAGTAAAAATTGAATTTTTTAAATATACTTAACTTGCCATTGGTCTTTTGCAAGATTATTTCCAAAAAAGTTTGTGGAACACAGACGTAATCTGAAGTTAATATTTAAAAGAAAATTGCTTTAGTTTCTAATTGACAAAATCTATTTAGGTTTTTGGGGTTTTGGTTTTCCGACAATCTGTTTTTGGGGGTTACCACTTGCACTCCAATATGAAAGACCATTTTGTATTAATTTGAAGCAGAATTTATTTAAAAACTTCAACAAGAGAAGAAGGAAACCCATTATATCTTTTAACTCTACTTTTAGCTAAATCGACTACGGATCATCAATTAACAATAGTTAGTTCCATATGACGATTCGATACATCCCAGCGATGATAATAGATGTTATAGTTGCTATTGATATTGAAAAACAGGCTTATAGATGGACGAAATCCTTTTTTGCAAAATCCACGGTAAGTTTAAGTGTTAAAGTAGATACGCGTTCCACTTTTTTTTCCCCTTTTTTCAACTTGAAAAATTTAATTTTCTTTTATTGACCTCTTTCTTTACATGTTGGCAACTTTATTTCGATATGTCGTATGTAACTTTCTGTTATACGTCGGGTGCACTATTTTTTTTTCATCGAAAAAGAAGAAGCAAATGTACAATTTTTACTGAATTTGTCAACACATTTTGAGGAAAAAAAGCTTTTCAACCTCATTAAAAAAAAATAGAGAAATGCTTTATGAGATTGAAACAGATGGCGGTAACGAACAGTATTCAATATCAAAAGTCCATAAAACAATAAAGAATAGGAGCAGAGCAAACACAGACCTTTGAAACATCAGAGGTGGAATCAGGTGCCATGGAGGAGTGAGCATCCCCCGTTGACCGGTCAAAACCGCCGTGTGCTCCTTATCATGATCGGGAAATAACAGAAAAATCCTTCGTCAATTCAAAGTATAAATAATGGATTAACAAATAGTATGAAAAACGTCAGCCAGTATGATAAATTGTATTTGCTGACAAGGTCATTGTATCGACCATAGAACTTACGATATGATGACTTAAACGAGACTGCTGATATTACTGTTTCATCAACTTTTTTGTCAATAATTTACCTCGTTTTAGAAATTGTTCATACGTACAGCATGCTCTTGGGTATCGAATTAACTGAGAAAAGAAAACAGAAAGTTAAAGCCATCACGTTTATCGTAGAGCTTGGTTGTAAGATTATCATAAACTTTTTTTTTATCAAGTGAAATATCCAAATAATGAAACAGATGTGTCAGACCCTGTGGTATCTTTACTCTCAAGCTCACCAGAATATATCGTATCGACATAGGAATGGAAATTACCATTGTTTATTGACAATACGTCGTCTATATACTAGTATCTAAATGTCGAAATGAAGGCCACAGCAAGGTTTTTCTCCTTTTCACCCATAAGATTTTGCACAAATTCTTCTTCATATACATGTATATACAAAACTAGGTCTGCTTATAACGGGGCGCAATTGGTACCCATGGGAATAGATTGTTGGAAGACCTGGTCTCCAAAATGCACATAGATATTGTCAATCAGAAACTCGAGCATTTTTTATGTCAACTTCAGAGTACTTGTGTGTACAATCAGAATGTGTTTTAACAAAATAATTTTGCAGACCAATGGCAAGGTAAGTAAATTTACGAGTTCCACTTTTATTGAAAAAGCAGCTGTCAATGATATCAAAAAGCCTGGACTTTTTTTTAATGGTTGTATTACATTGTGTATTTGCTTATCTATTGCAATATTGCCATTCTGGAAAACTTAAATATTACTTGAAATACACAACTCCTGCTCCACAAATGTCTTATCAATATATACTTTCAATCTCATCCAGAGAACTTCACACATTTATATATAATTTCCCCCCATAAAAAGATTTTTTTCTTCTTCGGATGTATGTATGTAACAGAATTGACATCAACTTGTCTTTGTGGTTTTTGAATAGTTCTTTGTATGTTTGTACAAACCATAATTCTAAAAACAGGAAAAGTGAAACGTTTAACAAAATGTATAAATAACACATGTTATTTTTAATACAGGGCTTTAAAAATCAGTATTGTTGTTGTGCGATAACTTGTTCACATGTGTCAATAGTAAGCATGCAAACAATAATAAACAAAGTGTTGATGTTATGAATGACTACTACTGGTACAGCATCAAAGACCACTACAGCAGTCCATATATCAATCATTATAAGCCACGCCCCCAATAATTCTTATAGTATTATATAAATATTGGACATGCTTTAATTCACTGTAGTATTTTAGAGACAAGTGTGTCACCAGTCTTAATGCTACCTGGAATTATAAACATGCTAAAGTAAGCTTTCGTCAACCTTCATAAAATGTGATGGATAATCTACCATTCTCTACTATAGATGTACCGGAATTTTGAAATTATGGCCCGTGAAAAAAAAGTTTTGTTGAATAGATATATATATATATTTTTATTTATTATGTATCCTTGATAAAAAGCGGATGAACATTGTACGAGCATTTTAAGGATAACTTGATTTATTTCCTTTTCAAGATTTCCTTTTGACCATCTAGCTAAGATTCACTTAAAATAGGGAATGTTTTTTTTTATTCTTGTTTTACAGCAAGTTAAAGCAAGGATATGGTTTTAGATAATAGTTATCAAAGTAAGACTGAAAACAAATGATTTGTCATGCTTTATTCTGCATAAAGCTTGTTTTAATATACATATAAATCTGCAGTTATATACAGTTATATACAGTTTTTGATGTTGGCTTTCAGTTTGGTTGGACAATGAAGCTTCTGGTAACGGTTTTGTTTGCCATCATCTTACAACTGGGAGCAGGAAACGAGCTGCAGGCCTGTGGCTCTGCACTTACCGACATTTTGTCCCTTGTCTGCAGAAACCAGTTCCACGACGCGGCAAAAAGACAATACCTGACGGGTGAGATATCGATTCCGATCATTCTATTGATGTGTACTAAACACTCAAATTAGGTGTAATAAAGTATTATCCCGACTAGTGTGAAGAGCAATATAGTACATTATCACTCCTTAAAATAGATAGCTAGCCAAGGGGTTAATAAGGCAATATAATTCCGGGGTTGTTATACAATAAATTATTTTGTTACATAACCTTATTAAAAAAGTTAAAGTATTCAACGTGACTGAAAAAAGATCAGTTTGAGACCTTTGAAGAATTGAGTTAAAAATGTTAAGTCATTGTTATTGAGAAAATATATTTATTTATATCTACAATTTACGCTAAAAAGAGGAAAAAGACATCTGTTTAGAAAAGGTTTCAGAAAGGTAATTTATTTACGCATGATTCATTGAACAGAAGGGTCGACACAAAGTATTCCAATTTAGAAAAACTAATATATTAAAAAGAGATGAATTAAATAACGGAATTGCAAAATATCAATCTTCTCTTTAGCATTGCTACATTTTAAAAAACAGAAACCCATAACAGCCAATGAAAAATGTCTGGATAAATGAATTTCTTGTATTGCCAACTTTAACCAATTAAAAAGAAGGAAAACAAGCTTAATTAATGATATTTACAATCATTTTGTTTCACTGACTATTCCAAAGTATTATTAAACATTTTTCTCTCCCCATTTTTCCCACACTTAAGAAATTTGTGCCTCGCCTTAGGTTATCTTACGTGTTAATATTTATTGTAATAGAGAGAGAAGAAAAGGGTTCTAGATTGAAAAGAAGATTCTCGGCCGAGCAGAAGAGAGGGGGCGTGGTCGAGGAGTGCTGCTTTTCCAGCTGTTCCTACGAGAATCTACTGCTGTATTGTTCACAGGTACAGACTAGCTTTATAGAATGACTTCGCTATTAGTTGCCCGCGTGGCGCAGTGGCAATTGCAACTTCTCGGGCCATTCCGCCTAGCGGAAAAACGACCTCGAATGTATTAGGTAGACGCCATGACAACCCCCCATTTTCACGATCTTTGAAATAAATGCATGAAGACCTTTTATCTGTGGAATATGGGGTTTTACGTTATTCAATGTAATGATATTACCTAAAATATACTATAGAAGGGACTTTTAACTCCGTCTATCTTATATTTGAATAAACAGGAAATGTTTGAAATTTTAACATCCGGTGATGTTAATACATTCGAGGCTGTTTTTCCGACCTCTGACGGAAAGATCCGAGATGGTGCGATTGGGCGCAGTGGTTAGAGTGTCTGCTCCAATCATCATCTCGGGTCTTTCCCTCAGAGGTCGGAAAAACAATCTCAACCGCTAGTCGGGAAGGCCCGAGAAGTTACGATTGCGTCTGCTCTATAGTCGCGAAGTGAGGAGTTGATCCTTATAAGTCGCGGGTTCGAATCCCACTGTGGGACGTAGAGACCGGTCCTTCTGGAAGAGACCGTATAAACCGAAGTTCGGCGTCGCAGTAGGTGCTAGCACAAAAAAGATCCCTCCCTACTCAATGGCTCTAAGTGCCGAGTATAGGACAAAATTTGCAGCTTTCCACCGGCAAGTGGTGGTGTCTCCATATGAGTGAAAAATTCTCAAGAAGGACGTTAAACAATATACAATCAATCAGTCAATCGCTATTAGTTACAATAAATTGAATAATGTTTTTTTCCATGCAGAGAACAGTTTTCTTTACAGGAATTAAAGCCCTTAAATAATTTGTTTACCTATATGAATGGTTAACGTTGTTCTCGAGAATAAGTAACTCATATTGAGACGCTTTCAGATTCCGGTGGAGGGCTGCAAATTTAGACCTATACCCATTGAAAAAAGAGTGATCTGCCATCACCTTCTAAGGCACAGGACCTCGATTTATACTAACCGGTCTCAGCGAGCCACGGTAGGATTCGAACCTACGAAATAAGGATCAACACCTATACTTCGCTACTCTAGAGCAAACCTCTAACCACTGTGCCATGCGAGCGAACCCGAATAATAACAAAAGAATTGAAACATATTGTGAGATAACTAGAAAAGCATATAAACGTGTAATATCAGGTATATCCGCCAAAGAGGTGAATGAGTTTTTCCTAGATAACTATATATATTAGGCTACCTTAATTATTTATTAGATAATCGGTTTACCATCATTGGCTAATTATTATCGTTAAGCACTCGTGAATTATATGGTAGGAATATTTCTGACCAATGCAAGAGATCGATAAAGGATATCTGTCGAATTTGTCGTGATAATTATATTTATCTTAGTAGGAAGTACATTTATAGGTTTCTCTGGACATGAAATATCTTCTTTGAAAGCAAAATTTGAATGCAACAAAATTATGACCATCACATTTCCCGACCCTTCTTATCCTATTAGTCGTATAAGAAGGTCAAGATCCTGAAAACGAGGCTTATTAATTTCTTATCCTGTAGCTTAATGGAGGATTTGGCAACACTGATTTTGTGTATACAGTCAATAAAAGTCAGACCATTCTAAAATAATCAGGAGTGACAAAATCCATCATATTAGAAAATATGCATGTTGTACAACAGGCGGAAATCAAATGTTTCATAATAAAATATTGAATATGTAAACAAAGCATGCTTTACTGCACGTATGAATAACTTTTTAAGTTATACAACCACTTTAATTAAAATGTAAAAACCATATGTGGAGGAAAATATGATAGTAACCTATTTATAAATCATAATTACACAAGGTTCTGAATTGACAACAAATGTTTTTGTTTTCAGAGCATCGATCCTATAGACGTATTTGCCGCAGTTCAAGCTGAAACAACAACGACGAGAAGACCAACAACAACAACAACTAGAATCACAACAACGGCAGCAGCACAAACAACAACAACAATAACAGCCGGCAATAAACCCACGACGCCGGGGCATGCTGACAACAAAATCGTGGATAGCGCGGCCTGGAGTTTGACCCGGAGATGGTTTTACGTCAACCGACTCGGGCGGTTTCGTGGACAGGTTGGGAGGAGGATAATCAATATGTGATACATTGTGAGCTCTGATTAGGGTATTATCCGCTAATTCCCAGAGTTAGTGGTAATGACAGTAACATGTGGCCGCATCTTCTGACCAACTCTGTGACATTCTAAATGACATTCGTCTACCAAGATTTTAAATTATTGAATTTAAGAAGCAGGGAACTTTGTTTTAACGATCATGTATATATATAAATCAAATCAATACAGTTTTCACATTTTTTCCAGCAACATTCTGCTTCATCTACAAACTTAAAAAACTTTTTAAACGTATATGTTTTTTTTCAAGAGAATTGTCAGTATTACTTTCAATTTCTTTGTTTCTCAAAAACATACTTTTTGCAATGTTGATATATTGAATAGATTGATAGATTCACACTTGCTCTAAATTTTAATGGTTACAGTACCTTTAAAAAAAACAGTAAAAAAATGTGTATTTTTTCCGGATCAGCTAAAGGGCTGTAAAATCAAAGTTTCTGAAAAAATTATACCATGTGTTCAGATATTTATATTGAAATATCCGCTCGCATACTCGCAAGTATGCGAGCGGATCTAGCATCTATTTTTAATTAGATTGAGTCTTCTCCTTTCTATACTTTGTACAAACACAATGTTCACTGGCTCAACAGAAACTGTTTGCTTCCGATATGGCTCCTCGTTATTGTTAATTAATTAGGATCGTAGGAGACCTTTTCTAAAGTTAATCTTTAACACAGTTTGTATAACGTAACTCTATACACAATGCAGCTCCGCAGAAAGAACTTCTTTTTATACAAGCCCCCCTCTCTTCCCCCTTTAGACATACTAAACAAGTAAACATACTAACCATTACACATACGTAAAGAATCATATGGAGCACTTCACTACTTAACATTTTAAGACTTCAATGCAGCATTTCGCTTTTTATAGTCATTTTTGCCGTGATAATTTCATCTTTATACATCCAAAATTTGAGGTCGATTTTGGTTGTCACTTAATTTTTCCTTTGATTCTGCATGCAGATTATTTTTTGGTTGTAACTTTACATACTATCGATATATGTTCTTTTCTTTGAGATGTTATATACATTTTCGCTGCATTCATTGTCACTGAAATGATTTTAAGTTTAACACGTACATTTATGTCTAATTTGTACAATAAATGGTTTCGCAAAAAGCTGTTTTGTCATTTTGTCCTGGAATAAATTCTAATAAAAGTTTTAAATATCTATGACTTGAAATGAAAAAAGAGAAATGATATATGAAATAAGAAGTCAAAAAAAAAACAAAAACAAAAACAAAAAAAAAAACAGAAATCAATATCAAAAGTTTATTGAAACAATGCAAATTGTGAGCACAGCAAAAAGCGGCCGTATGTTAAAGACCAGCAGAGATGGGAGGTACTCGACATGCAAGATCGCGTAAACGGAGAATATCAATAGATATTTCAATGTGAATTTCAATAAGCAAACAGTTTGTAATTTGATTCGACCATTCATAGCATTTGCAAAATGCTTACTCAAAACAAAGTATATCCTTATATCATCAACTTTTATGATCATGGCTTGCATCGTCGTACGTATAGAGCATGCTCTTCCGCATTGATTGGCTGATTAATCGTAATCGTATGTTGTTTTACTCCCATGGGAGATTTTTACTGCTATAGAAACGTCATCATATCCTTCTAAGATCTACCCTTGTAACCCAGGGCCATTTAGCAGTTAGGTTTTTTTATAGCGCAAAGTCCTAAGGTACGATGGAACCTCGGTTTTTAATTTTTCAACCGAAGAAACGTGACTTTCAATCCTAGTGTTAGGCTCTTGGTGAAGGATCAGTCATTATAGCTATGCCTACTTTTACCTCCTCTAAAGATTTAATTCGGCGCAGCCTGTGAGATTCATACCCGGGCCTCCCGATCACAAAGCGAACGCCATAAATCCAGGCTACTATGACAGACATACGAGGGCTGTTCAATAATTAATATCCTGAACTGTATTATAACATACAATACAGATATCATATGACATTAAGCTTGACTTTCTCTCATTATTGAATCTTTAATGAATTTATAACAGTTTATGTGACCACTTTTCATCATATAGTTTCATTGTGAGATGCTGGAAAACGAGGGCTATTCGAGACACTGCATTTAAAATGAATGGTAAAGAATCAGTGAACTAGAGTGCAATCAATAGCTTCTATGAAACTGCTCTAAAACTTGTTAAGAATCCCAAAGAAATATTCAGTTAAATATGTAAAATTTACAGCAACCAATGTCTGTTTTATAGACAAATGAGCAGGTGGATTTCAATGATAAAAAATTATATAATAGACATCAAAAATGGGTTTACCATCCTTAACAACAAAATTTATAACAACTAATGTACTGTTTGCCAAATTTCAACAAATGATGTATGATTGACTTTAAGACACATAGCAAATTTAATAGACATGATTTCGGGAGTAGTTCATACTGTTTTAAAGAAACATTTGACAGTAAAAAAGCTTAGTACTCAAAAGTCACCCAATGTTTTGAAAAATGAGTGAAAACGACAGCGTGTAAGAATATCTAAATAAATATTTTAAAATATCAGTAATTGTATTATCCACGTTTGTTTGAAATGCAAACAGATAATTAAACTTGAATCTATTGCTTAAAACCCTCGAAACAAAATTTACAAGAAGATGTACTCGACAAATTAAAACAGCAAAGGTCCGAGAAGAGCAAAGAATTGCAAGAGCACAAAGACATATTTGTATGCAATTTTTTAAATATTAATGGTCGTGTTATTCAAATTCGTATTCGGGGAGGTAGTTTAATTTCTGGAGGAGTTTAGAAAAAAAATTTTTTGCAAAAAATCGAAAGGTTTATGAGAGGAAGGAACTAGAATCAGGAATCCACTACATTAAATTTCTTCATGATAGTGTCCAAACCCGCACACCCTGAACAGTAAAGGAGTTTTTTGAATAAACAATAAGTTAATAATTTTCACATTAATAATACTCGCCCGAATTTTCATCTTTTGACTTGTTTCATTTTCCAAACACCTTTCAGAAGGAAGAAACAAGTCCAGGAAATCATAGGATCTGCCATTTTCCAGTATACTAAGGAACATACCTAAAAAATGAGTTCTGAAAACAATGAGAAACTGGATAAAAAGTGTTACGGACATGTGTTTCAATTAAAAGAGAATAATAAGTTAAATCATTAAGACTAAATCATTGAACAGCGTCTTTTGCTTCTTTCTGAGCACCGAGGACATTATTTATTGAACAGCCCTCGTAAATCCACACACAAGTGAGTGATAAATCTGATAATGGTATATCAGTTGCTGCAAGAATAGTTTACGATAGAAAAAGGTCGTTCACTTAATCATAAACTGTACTTGTTTTTGCCATAATTATCGTTCTTTATATAGTAAAATATCCCAATATATATCTGATGTATGGTGAAGTTTATATCGAGAGCAAAAGAATTTATCAAATCAGCGTGTGAATGAAATATAAAATGTCGATATTTTTAATTGACAACTTGAAAGCCACATCTAGACACTTCTGATAAAGCTTTTGATAAAATCTGCGTCACGTTGATATAAAAAATAAATGGAGCGCATTAAGACACATGAGAATTCAAACAGATTGTTTGAAGACCTTGACCAGAAAACCACACATTAGATATTTTCATTCAAAATCATATCAGTATCTTTTTAAAATCAACCTCGGGATATCATACTTTGTTTTTTAAAGAGAAAAACAAGTTTGCAGATTCTTACCATAATAAAATACATAAGACTGTTACGCTTTTCCTTTTTTTTTTATTTCTCGCTAGTCACACGAGGCAACCCTCACTGATCCTGCAGGCTAGCTGGAAGTCAGGCGTATCATTGTCATCCCTACCTTATGAAAAAAATAATGATACAGAAACCGTTCATGTTTTAAAATAATACTGGTTTATCATTGAAAAATATAAAAATCAAAATTCCATTCAAACAATACAAATAGGGGCATCTGGACCTAACGTTAGTTAAACATAAGAGATGGGATCAGATGCCATGGAAGGGCTGCAAAATTTAGTAAGCATTCAGGGAGGGATCCTGTGACACGGGGCCTCGGTTTATACGGTCTCATCCGACCGGTCACACCCGCCGTTTACTCCTTGTCATGATCGGGAAATAACTGGAAAATCCGTCGAAAATTCAGTGTGTTAATCTGATATTATTATCTAGATTATCTTTAGTCCCCACTAAATATATATACAAATGAATCTTAGCAAATGCTATGTTTATATATTAATAAAATATTCATTTCATGCAACCTTATCTTCAGGCAGGTGCATTGGTGGTGGTACCACTGGGTAGTGAAAAGCGTCTACTGCCTTGTAGATGACTTTGTAGAGCCAATGGTTATGGGAGTAAACCCAGAAAGAAAATCCGGGGAGAAGGAACTCGTTAGCATTGGATTACAATCATCTATGGGAAGGGCAACCCAGAAAGAAAACCCGGCCCAACAGTGGCGGTTTGGCGCACGGCGAACTACCCTGCCCAGTTAAAAATAACTAGTTACAGAAACTTCCGCAAATGTCATAAATGAAAACTGTGTCTGCGAAGACTTGGGCCAAAACACAGGCAATATGACATCTCCTATGAGATTGATTGATAGTCTTCTAAGGCCGAAAGAAAAACTTTGAGTTGGAGCATGGAATGTTCGCACGATGTACGAAACATCAAAGACAGCACAAGTTGCGGATGAAATACAGAGATGCAAGTTGGATATACTTGGAATAAGCGAATGCCGATGGATTGAATCAGGCAAGATTAGAATTACTAGTGGCCATACCATATTGTACTCGGGCACAATGACAAACATCAAAGTGGGGTTGCAATCATGATAAGCAAAGTCAAGATTAAAACATTGCTGGAATGGGAACCAATTAGTGATAGACTAATTAGAGCAAGATTCAACTCCAAATTCTGTAAACTGACGATCATACTATGTTTTGCTCCAACAAACGATGCCGAAGAAGAAGTGAAAGATGAATTTTACGAGCAGTTACAGATGGTTGTCTCTAAAGTCCCTCAGCATGACATGCTGCATCTTTGCTAGCCAAGGATTTCTGATACGCTACTCTCCTCATGAACCCTTGGCATATGGTGAAATCAAAAGACGGGATTGTTTTCGTCACGTGATCTCGAATCTATCAGGTACACACAGATTGCGTCATCGACAGAAATAAAAACGCGTTGTTTAAAAAAAATTCAATCAAAGTTTTTTTCAAGAATAATTAAGAAGCAATAATTAAGTTACTGTAGTGAGAAGTACTTTTTTCCGCGTGGTATTAATTTACGCTTTGTACGCGGTCACAAATATTCCGCGGAAATTTGTCCAAGCGTACTTAATATAAATGTAAGGCATATATAGTGACTTTCTAAATACCCGCGTAATTTTCTACCCGCGGATTAAACAGAAATTGAGATTCCGCGGAATTATGACCCCGTGGAAAGAAGTACGTCTACAGTATGCTTATTTATTATTTATAGTACAAATCTGAACTTCAATATAGATTTTTAATCACATATTTAGAAGATATCGGATGACATCACAGCTATTCATAGAACTGCATGTTATCTTATGGATCGTTGTTTACTTGCGTTTTTCATTCCCGAGATTAAAGAGTCAATAAGTATCCCGAACGCAAATATCGTCATTTACAAAAAACATTGCTGATTGGTCGACCGGATGTACCGAATCCCAATCAGAACTCGAGAAAAAAAAAACAACTTCTATCAACACCGTATGCCAAGGGATTATGAGGAGAGTAGCGTATCAGAAACCCTTGGCTAGCGAAGATGGACATGCTGCTGATAATGGGAGATCTAAATGCAAAAGTGGGTACTGACAACACTGACTGTGAGAAATCTATAGGCAAACATGGCTGTGGAATTAAGAATGACAATGGAGAGCGCTTCGTTGACTTCTGTCTCAACAACAACCAAACGATAGGATATTTCCTCACAAGGATATACAGAAGCTCACGTGGAAATCTCGAGATGGTAGAACAACAAACCAGATTGATCACATAACTATAAACAGCAAATGGCGCATATCCCTACAAGATGTTAAAGTATGCCTTGGAGCAGATATCAACAGTGACCACTATCTGTTGAAAGCTATCATAAAACTAAACCTTCACAGAAATCCCAAAAAGCAAGAGACAAAAAGCAGGATCGATGTGGAAGAGTTTAAGATACCAGACACACGAAAAGCTTTCAATTTGGAATTGAAGAACAGATTCAAGGTTCTGGAAGAAAGTTTTGATGTTGTTGAAGATATTCAAGAAAAGTGGTACACGATCAAGGAAGTGTATATTGAAACCGCCGAAAAAACTGTAGGCTACCGAACCAAGAAGAACAAAGAATGGCTAACACCTGGTACATGGGAAAAATAGGTGAAAGAAAGAACTTAAAGCAGAAAATATCAGTACCAAGTCTGCAAGATTACAAGAAGAACTACAAGCTTCCTATAAAGAAAAGGATAGAGATGTCAAGCGAAGTGCTAGGAGGGATAGACAAATGTATGTTGACAGTCTGGCACAAGAAGCTGAACGAGCTGCTTCACACGGAGAAATGAGCACTGTTTACAAAATAACGAAAAATCTATGTGGTCGCACTACAACCCAACCTGCTCTTATGAAAGATAAAGATGGTCACCTACTGGAACAGAACATGAACAAGCCAACCGTTGGGTACAATATTTCCAGGAAGTACAAAATTGCCCAGAACCCGATGAACCAGCGAATCCAGACCCTGCAGTTGAAGACTTAGACATAAACTTAGAACCACCAACCCTCCAAGAAGTCCAAAACTGTATTAAAGCATTAAAGAATGGTAAATCCTCAGGCAATGACTGCGTACACGCTGAAATGCTGAAATCAGATATTGCAACATCATCAAAAACGCTATTAGATCTATCCCTACATATCTGGGAAAATGAGACAATACCACATGACTGGAGTAAAGGACTCATTGTAAAGCTTCCAAAAAAGGGAGATCTCCAAATTTGTGAAAACTGTAGAGGTATAACACTGACATACAGAACAGACAAAGTGATTGAAAAGAAACTGAGAGAGGAACATGCTGGATTTAGAATAGGAAGAGGGTGTATAGACCAAATTTTTGCCATTCGTAACATTATAGAACAGTGTATTGAATGGCAAATGCCACTGTATATCAATTTCATTGATTTTAAGAAAGCTTTTGACAGTGTGCACAGGGAAACACTTTGGAAAATAGGAAGATCATATGGAATACCAGCAAAGATCTGCAACATCATGAAAACATTTTATTCAAACTTCGAGTGCAGTGTCATCCTGGAAAATGGAATATTGGACTCCTTCAGTGTAAAATCTGGACTACGGCAAGGATGCATACTATCACCAATTCTCTTCCTTATGGTCATTGAATGGATCCAAAGAAACACCACACATGACAAAAAGAGGGGTATGCAATGGACAATGTTCAGTCACCTAGAAGACCTGGACTTTGCAGACGATCTGGCAGAAATATCAGGAAACATTATCCACCTACAAGAAAAGACTGATGAATTAAACTCCTTTGCCAAACAAACTGGGCTTAACATCAATGCCAAGAAGACCAAGGTATTGACAATCAATGCACCAGTAGAACCTGTCACATTAAATGGAGAGGCACTTGAGGAAGTTGAGGACTTCACCTACCTACCTTCAGTATCCTAAGTAAGGACAACAGTACTGGTAAAGACATAAAATCACCTCTCAGTAAAACACGGACAGCATTTGCCCAAATTCAGCCCATCTGGAAGTCAAACAACTTAAGTCTGAGAACAAACTCCAACTGTACAACAGCAATGTCAAATCAGTTCTCCTGTATGGGTCTGAATGCTGGCGTGTTGTTGACAGCGACATGGGAAAAGTAGAGGCATTCCACATCAACTGTCTTCGAAAAATCCAAATAACAATAAACCCAGTTTATCAACTGTGAAACTACGTTTAGCTCATTTTTGTGAATTTGGCGTGCCATATATATAGACAACGTATACTCAATTAACAATGGTAATTTCCATTCATATGTCGATATGATATAGCCTGGTGAGCTTGAGATAAAAGAAACCAGTCTGTCACATCTGTTTCATATTTAGATATTATACTTGAAAAAGACATTAATGGTAATCTAACAACCAAGTTTTATGATAAACGTGATGACTTTAACTTTTCTATCGTCAACTTCCCTTACGTATGCAGCAATATACCTTCATCACCTGCATACGGAGTTTATATATCTCAGTTGATTCGATACGCAAGAGCATGATCTACGTACATGTGTATGTACAAGTTGATGAAACAAGAATATCAGCAATCTCGTTTAAAGTCATCATATCGTAAGTTCTATGGTCGATACATTGACATTGTCGGCAAATACAATTTATCATTGAGTCAAATGCTGGCTGACGTTTTAAATTCATAGTTAATATTGTTAATCCATTATTTATACACTGAATTGACGAAGGATTTTACCGTTATTTCCCGACTATGACAAGGAGCACAAAGCGGTTGTGACTGGTCGGCAGGGGATGCTTACTCCTCCATGGCACCTGATCTCACCTCCGATGTTTTGGAGATCCGTGTTTGCTCTGCTCCTTTTTTGTATTTTTTTATGGACTTTGAATACTGTTCGTTAGATCTCCATGTTTCATTACCTGCGTCAGGCTGTATAAGGATTGATATTTGCAATATCCGAAACTAATAGATCATACCTAGAGAGCTAGATTTTGTGCAAGCTGATTTACATTGGAATTCTTTACCTGCATTTGAAAAGAAACAGTTTTCAGAAAAAAGAATGATATTACTGATACAAAATACTTTAGTGTTTACTTCCTTTAATCTTTTTCCATGAAACAATTATTTCATGTGATTCACCGTTTCAACATGTCAGTGTATCCTTTTTTCTGCATTTCTATACTACTGGATCAGTCCATTTATATTCTACGAAAGGGGTGAATCGCTCTTTTCGCGCCATATGTCACAGTAACTTTTTGTGACTTTTCCTTGGATTGTTCTATTGTGTGAATGGGTGTACTAACTTCTATGGAACTATATAAACTTTGTCCTTTTAACCTCCTTCTAATACTTCAGAAATTCTATCTATAAATTTTATCTCACTAACATATTGTATATATCAGTATAGGAACAATTAAGCAACACTTAAGAAATGATTGTTTCTAATTTGTTTCCCGATACCGCGGTTGTTTACTACATAAATGGACTATACCAATAATACACAACACAGTTCAACAAGTCATGGTCTCCAGGATGCATGAACATTTGTATCCCTGTTTCAGATGCACACAATAGATAAGAAACCAGTACAAAATCTTTGAATTCTCAGTGTATGATATTGGCACAACCCCAACCCCCCCTCATTTTTAAGAGAAAAAATTAATGAATACATTACTACTGTTTACTTACTATGGGTTAAAAATAAAACTGAAACGAGTGCCTGTGATACAGACGTATTTTTAAAAAAAATATATATTTTTAATTATCATTTAAAACAGGTTATTGCGCCTTGTCTCCGGATAAGTATTACCTTTATCAAGTCGACTTTCATCTTCACATCCGGGCAGTTTAAAGATGGATGCGCCCTATAGAATTTTTTTCTTCTTCAGAGACTGTGTAACATTGACTGTGTAACATCTATTGGAGATATATTTCAGCATGGTAAGATACGTTGTCGTAGGAGGAGGCATCGCTGGAGTAACCTGTGTGGAAACGGTAAGAATTTTAACGCATTCGATATATAATTGTGGAGGAAAAGGGGGGGGGCATTTTGCCAATTTTTGGATATTGTCAGTTCACCACTGTGAAGTTTAAGCGGAGGCCTATTTACCAACATTTAATATAATAGTATGTATACTTTAGTAGTATATTTTGTACATGCGTTTGATGAAATAGTAAGTTTTGAACATGAAATAACAACAATCTTGAGCACTGTGGAGCTTACTTAAGATAATTTAGCTGTGTCTCTGGAAAAGCCCTTAAACTGGGTCTATAGCATTTTAATATGTTTAACGAAAAAAAGTTCTCTATGAGGAGCTCTGAAACTGATTTTACTTTCAATATTAAATTTATTAAGTGTGCAAATAAGTGCTGTGATGGCCTGTGAATAATATTGTGTCCAGTGTCAACCATATACCATAATATGTTTTACGGAGTGACCGTTGGGGCGAGTGCAGCTTTATTTTAACTATTTATAAAAACCTATAAACAGGTTACACTTGTACTGCCTATCTTCAGTTCATTAAAGAAAGAAAGAAAATAAGAAGAAACCACAACAATAAAAAGAATCACCTCCCATGCATCAGGTTCGAGATTCCGAACTTCTCAAAAGCTTCCGACAAATCAGAAATACCCGAGCCGTTTGAGTGATGAAAGTATGACGTCAAATAAAAGGTCATGTTGACGAAGGATGCAAACGATAGTTTTGTGATATAGAGATTGCATAAATCGTTGTTTGTAATAGTAAGTTTTTGCTATGTATAAGCCACCATGTTGCTATGCACTTCAAAGGATTATTGGGATTTTTAAATTTTCACATGGACTCGTAAAAATTTCTTGGAACAATGTACAGATTTCAACCCGAATTTCCTCCGTTCGTACAAGTTAGTCGTTTGAGCTTGCTACGCGAGCGGCGCTTTGTGCTGCCTCTCTGCACTCGCTATTAACTGCCCATATTTTTTATCTTTTCCCTTTTTCTCTGTTGACAGTGATTACTCTGTTTTTCAAATACAGTAAAACATGGATATAGCAAACACCTCATCATGAATTGATGCTTAGAACAAAGTGATTTTCATGCTTCTTGACTTCAAAATATATTATAAACTTAACAGATATAATGACAGGGCTCTCACACCACTTTTTGGGACTGGGGCCGGGGCCGTTCAAATTGGGAAAATTATCGTCAATTTGGGAAAATTCACACAAATTCATTTTTAAAAAATCCTCAAATTTTGCTTTTCTATCATTTTATCATCAATGGCATGCTAACTCTGGTTTGAATAAACAGTTAAACAGAACAAACATGGGTACGTAGGCTATTTATGAAAGTTCATTAGCTTTGTCATTACTATCTTTGAGTGTTGATATTGCGGTTATATGTCTTACTGCGTGACGGTCGCTAGTCACATAGTCCCGAATTTCCTCGATCACATGGGCAACTTTGCTTACCAATACAGCGCGAGACTGAACATGCCAAAGCTCGGGTATGTTTCTAGGTGCAGCTTACTATTGTTTAAATGAAATGTGTATTTTTGAAACCAAAATGCTGGTTTTTGTCGAAACTACATAACAAGATACTCTGCACTCATAGTTGGATACATTGTTTGTAAAAACAACTAGTGCTAATTGTAACGGGGACCGTTACAGATGTTCCCCAAACTTTCCCCAACTTCATTTTGGTGCCACATTCCCTGTAAGCTTCATCAAATAAGACAAACTCTATGCATTTGAGGCTTTAACAACATTTAACCAGGAGAAAGTACCAAGTTCATTCAAATTTTAGAATTCCACGCGTGCGCATGTGAATGCATGTGCGTAATGACCATATCATCTTGTCTGTACAATCTTAATATTTTAATATACTAAATATTAAAGTAATTAATCCAAAAGTATTAAAAAAATACTCTCATTAAACTGTATTTTTGATTTTACTCATTTCACGTGGAAGCACGTGCATACATGAGCATGATGACCATACCTTCTTGTAGAAGTCCATTACATCTATCTATGTTCTAAATCCCACCCCGTTTGGTTGAAAACCAAGGGAGTTATAGCTGTTTAAAGTTTCAGCCAATTAGATTGCAGTGCACGTACACGCACGTGTATGCATGTGCATGATGACCATACCATCTTGTAGAAGTCCATTATATCTATCTATGTTCCAAATCCCATCCTGTTTGGTTGAAAACCTAGGGAGTTATAGCTATTTAAAGCATAAGCCAATCAGATTGCAGCGCATGTGCATGCACGCTTTTTCATGATAATTGCTATATATTTTATTGTAGGATATCCTAATACATGCCTATGTTTAAAATTTCAAAGGATTTCGTCAAAAAACAAGAAAGATATTGAGACTTTAGTTTCAGCTAATCAGAGCAAAGCGCACGTGCATGCGCATGAGATCTTGCTTTTTTGACCATGTCATCTTGTCTATGCTTCTAATATATTCTTATAGTATGAGTTTCAAAGCATTTCATCAGTAATTTAAATAGTTACGTCTGTATCAATTATGTTGGGCATTTCTCATGTTGCACGTGCGAGCTCTTGCAAGCACATGTGCATGCACATGCTTTCATGATAATTCTTATATTACAGGCTGTAGATCTCCCTAATGTATAACTATGTTCAAAATTTCAAATGATTTTATCAAAAAACAAGAAAGATATAGAGACTTTAGTTTCAGCCAATCAGAGCAAAGCGCACGTGCAAGCGCGTGCAATCTTGCTATTTTGACCATGTCATCTTGTGCATACTACTAATATATCCTTACATTATGAGTTTCAAAACATTTTGTTAAAAATAGAAAAGTTACGGTTTTATCCATTATATATTGGTCATTTCAAGTTTTGCACGTGCGCGCTCTTGCAAGCACGTGCGCGCAAAATGACCTTGATTCCGCAAATCTACATAACATGTCTACTGACCCTAAAAACATTTCACCTAAATCGGATGTGTAGTTTACAAGATCATTCGCGGACAAAATTTTCCCGAGAAGAAAAATAATAATAACTAGAGCAAAGCTCGTTGCAAAGCAACGAGTAGGTCTTCCGTCCTGTTTCACCGGAAGTAACCGGAAGTAACTTTCATTTTTACAAAAATGAATAAAAACGCCCAAAAATGTATAAATCACCTTAATTTATGTTGATTAATGCTAAAATAAGCCATTTTTTGCTACTTCCGGTTTGACCGGAAGTGACGACGACGGACGGAAAATTAATTTTTATGATCACAGAGAGATATGTTACCCAAAAACGGGTTAAGAACGGCAAAAATACGCGTTTTTCGACTACTTCCGGTTTGGCCGGAAGTGACGACAACGGACGTTTTCTAATGGCTCCGTTAGATTGAGCTTGACATTTTGAACAACTTTGCTTCTTTGACGTATTACAAATTCTCAATACGTTTTGAGATATAAAGAAAAAACTTTCGGCCCCTCTAGTCCCTTAATTTTAGGGGCCAGCCCTTTTTTCGAGATATGATTTGAAAGATCTTAGAATTCTACACTTCTTTTGTTCTACATATTTTAACAAAATATTTCCAGGTAAAAAGATATCGTAGAAAAGGTGGTAAAATTTTTGAAATTCGCGATAGGACTATTTTTGCGCCATACCGAGCGCCGACGTGCGGCACTTCAGATAAAAATGAAATAAATTTTACATATCTATAGACTTTGGTCTATCATACCTGAAATTTTCACGTTTCTATCTATAGCCATTTTTTAGAACGTTCGAGGACAATCTGACCCTTCAAAAATCATAAAATCGACAATATCTCCGAACCGGAAGTGACGTCATTAAATCGGAAAAAAATGCATAAGGTTCAAGTAATGTTACATAAGTCCTGAAAGTTTCATGGAAATCCATCGAGCCGTTTTTGAGAAATCGCGTGCACAAAATCGGTAAGAAAAAAAAGAATAATAATAATAACTAGAGCAAAGCTCGTTGCAAAGCAACGAGTAGGTCTTCCGTCCTGTTTGACCGGAAGTAACCGGAAGTAACTCATTTTTACAAAAATGAATAAAAACGCCCAAAAATGTATAAATCACCTTAATTTATGTTGATTAATGCTAAAATAAGCCATTTTTTGCTACTTCCGGTTTGACCGGAAGTGACGACGACGGACGGAAAATTAATTTTTATGCTCACAGAGAGATATGTTACCCAAAAACGGGTTAAGAACGGCAAAAATACGCGTTTTTTGACTACTTCCGGTTTAGCCGGAAGTGACGACAACGGACGTTTTCTAATGGCTCCGTTAGATTGAGCTTGACATTTTGAACAACTTTGCTTTTTTGACATATTACAAATTCTCAATACGTTTTGAGATATAAAGAAAAAACTTTCGGCCCCTCTAGTCCCTTAATTTTAGGGGCCAGCCCTTTTTTCGAGATATGATTTGAAAGATCTTGGAATTCTACACTTCTTTTGTTCTACATGTTTTAACAAAATATTTCCAGGTAAAAAGATATCGTAGAAAAGGTGGTAAAATTTTTGAAATTCGCGATAGGACTATTTTTGCGCCATACCGAGCGCCGACATGCGGCACTTCAGATAAAAATAAAATAAATTTTACATATCTATAGACTTTGGACTATCATACCTGAAATTTTCACGTTTCTATCTATAGCCATTTTTTAGAACGTTCGAGGACAATCTGACCCTTCAAAAATCATAAAATCGACAATGTCTCGGAACCGGAAGTGACGTCATCAAATCGGAAAAAAATGCATAAGGTTCAAGTAATGTTACATAAGTCCTGAAAGTTTCATGGAAATCCATCGAGCCGTTTCCGAGAAATCGCGTGCACAAAATCGGTAAGAAAAAAAAGAATAATAATAATAATAAAAGTGAAAAAGAAACCTAAGAATAACAAGAAGGTCTTCCGCTGAAGACGGAAGACCTTAATAATAAAAGTGAAAAGGAAACCTAAGAATAACAAGAAGGTCTTCCGCTGAAGACGGAAGACCTTAATAATAATAATAAGAAACAGAGTAAAAACAATATGTTCCCCAACTTCGTTTGGGGAACATAATAACCTGGTTCCCCAAACCAGTTTACGAATGCATTTGGTGCGAATTAATAAAATAGTACAGTTTCACTTTCATTTGCAAATGTGTTTTGTTTGGGGTTTTTTTG